>NW_019417093.1:0-65497 GCF_000390285.2 Anoplophora glabripennis
CATGGCGCCCAACGTGGGGCTCGATTCGAACTTCCGATGTCTCCACCGAGGGCCCATGTCAATATGGCCGATACAAACGATCATGCTCCACGACACATAATGAAAAGATAGGAACAATTTTGATTTTTAAGGAACCTCGGAAAGATACAAAATTAGCAATAAAGAAACAAATGATTTGTGTCAGAATAAAATATAAACCTTAAAAGCAACGCTTTATTTATGGTAAAGCTGATAAAACTATGAACAGACTTTATCGAACCTGTATTTTTCTCGGTATACCGGGTGATACACTTTGATATTCGCGGCCCCGTATCTCTTTTATTTTAACAAACCCTATATATTTTTAAATCGCCGCTCAAACTCTATCGAGAGAGACATTACATCGTCTCCATGGTAACATATGTCAAAATTGCTATAGTCAACTGTTTTTATTTAAATAGCACACTATATATTTTTTAGCAAGATATTTTTTTCTGCGTTCAGCTGTGGAACGAAGTGTAAGCGAAGCTTTATTAGAAATATTGCTAGAAAAACAGCAAAAGAGATGAACTCTACCCTCAGTAGCTTTATTTTAAAAATGATAGCCAGCTGCGGAAACAACTGAATTTTGAGGTTTCTAAATAACGGTTTGTCAAAATAATTGACATTTTGTACCTACTATTCTATCTATAACTATTTATAACATGAATACCTACTTACAGCAACCAAGAAAACTAGATATGATTTTAATTTATGGAGAGTGCCGAAAGAACGCTAAAGCTACTAGGTATTTATACCAACATCGTTTTCCGCGTAGACAACTTCCATCAGATAAAATTTTCGGAAATGTTAGCCAGGAATTTGGCGGCAGATGGAAGTTGTCAAAAGAAAGGTTTTTAAACCCAGAAGAGCAAGAAATGAAGAACGTTCGATAAAGATGTTAAATGGCCTGCTAGATCTCCGCATCTCACACCTATAGATTTCTTTCATTGCCCTTTCCTAAATGATATTGATCACCTTAAAAACAGAATAAGAGTAGAATGTCAGAGATTAAATGAAGAAACACTAGAATGTGTTTGTAGAGAGGGAGTGATAAACATAGCTATTCTGTGTTTGGAAGAAAATTGAGGTCATTTTGAACATTTTAAATAAGTATTGGCAGATCAAAGATTCCTAGTTAAGGCTAAGGAAGCGCAATGTAAGTCTGTACTATATTTACTCTGAATAATACGCCTTCTACTAACACATTTTGCCTTCCACTAAGACATCTTCTGTTTGAACTCTTTTTTTAATGTGCTGTTGAGTGAAAAAACAATATTTTGGGGATTTGCTTAATTTTTATGACAGTTACGTGTTGCTAAAATGCTATAATTGTCAATGAAGGAAATATTCTCCATTCCACAGTAAACTTTGTTGCAAACACTTAGTACTTGCCAAAAATGATTCAATCTTGCATTAAAGAAAAAAGACTTAGGGTTGGTAAGTTTGGTACCGATTAATCTTGGTTAATTAATCTCGCCATTAGACTGTGAATATAGTCATATATATGATACAGTATGCCCACTAATTTAATCGCCAGATTTAGTTAATCAAGGTATGTAAAACTGGTACCAAAAAGTACAGGCCTTAAATGTAACACTATTGCATATTAACAACAACCGAAAAATGACGTAGGCCATAAAAATTAAGAAAATCCCCTAAATATTGTTTTTTTAACTCTGCATCTTTGCAATTTAAAAAAAAATGTTTCAAATAAAAGATGTTCAGAAGAAAGGACGGAATAATATCACGGAATAAATAAAAATAGTTTATCATTAAAATAAAGTTGTTCTTCGAACGCTCTTGGAAGGCTCAGATTTAAAAAAATAATGTACCCATATTTTCTTCTCCAGATAAATGCCACAATTTGATCTGAAACTTTTTGTTTATATGAGGAATAGTTTATATTATTCTGTTTTAGTTAAAGAGGAATACCTGGTATGGATTTCAAAAGTTTGTACTTTTTAAAGTGCACAAAGTATCTTTGTGAAAATTATAAATATAGTAAATATTACTCAGACACCTATATAATAAAAATTATTCGTTGGTAAAGAGAAAAGTAATTGTTTCTGTATTCAGTCTTGAGAGATCGGTCAGAAAACGCAATTTTTAATTACCACCTAAAATTATAAAGCTTTGAATTGAAATTTCGAAATGAAAAATCCTCATTAATTACGAATACTGTTGTGGTTCTATAAAAAATGCATTGTTGAGGTACTAAGTAACAGTACAGTGTTTTTATAAAAAAGGAAGATAGCTCTGAGTTGAATTTAGAAAAAAGAAAAGATATGTACTTGACAACATAAATAAAAAGATTGAAACTTCACATTGAGCATAATTTCCCCTATATTATAATAAAAAAACAGAAGATACAGTCCATTTCACTTCTCTTATGGTGAACAGTTAAGCTGCATCAAATACTACTATAAAAAAACATAAAACGTCTAATAAATACATAATTTCCCAAGAATTTTACACTATTCTTAAATGATGCGGTATTATACACTGTAAAAAAAATTGGACTTAATTTCACGCAATTTCAGGCAATAATATATCAATTTAGTGAAATTCTCACTCTGTAAAAAAATTTCACTCAAATTTCGCTCAATTTTACTCAATAATGTATCAATTTCTGCCCACACCCGATTGTGTGAAATTTTCACTCTATTAGTACGAGTACAACTGAGTGAAACTATTTCATCATAAATGAGTGAGTTTTACTTAAATTCGAGTTACTGCTAACTACCAAAAATAAATCACTAATAAATGATTAATTAGGATATACAGTGTTGAATTCAGTTCGCGGGATCTCCTCCTGTCCTGGCTGAGATCCACCAGGTGAGACCCCCCGCCGCCGGCTAAGGCCTGTTCTCCTAGCGGTCACGCTTTTCTGGAGCATCTGAGTTTATCTACAGAATCTATTTATATTGGAGTGAAAGTACTCAATTTCAGTTCAAATATGATCAAAAATGTTACTCATTTACTCAATATTGAGTGAAAATATACTGAATAATTTCACTCAATGATTTCACTCATCCATACCGATTTATTTACACTGTAGAAGTTTATCAGAATTATTAATTCTTTATGGAACAATATTTTACAACCATAGATTTTGAAGAAGTAAAAATTCATAAAACGCGATGACAATAATGTTTTAATCTATCATTGCAGTGTTACCAATAACATTAACAAATGCATTTATTATTTATTTATACTTAAAAAGCAGTCGACACATACATTTGTACATTATGTTACAGACATTAGTACCTTTAATTTGAATTGATATGGTAATTAGAGACTGTACAGTATTGAAATAATTAATTATAATTTCAAGAACAAGTATTATAAAGTTACTTACATTTTGAATTAAGGTTTTGCTACGTAAGTAAATTCTATAGAAACTTTTTTAATAGGCCTCTTTAGTTGTATATAGATTACTAACTTTCACCATTATTCTCGGCGTCTTGTCCCGAATTTACTATTTAAAACAAATTATAGCCTTGTTTTACGTATTATTAGAATAAACGTTACCTAACTTTTAATTGATAGTTAACATAAAATTTTTAACGCAGCATATTTGTGTTAATACCATCTACCCATTAATCAAACCGGGAAAGGATATAAATATCCCTTTTCATACATCAGACATAATATGATGCTATCTCACTAGAATAAAATATATTATCGTTTAAAATTTTAAATTATTCTGTTTAATGTAATTGCGGGCCATTATCGCACCCCTCTTCTTTAATAAGAGACTGTTATATCTGAACGTTAACCAAACAAATTTTCCTTTAAGAGACACACTTTTAAGTCTTTGAAATACCCGATAAATAATCTTGCTGTCAGAAGAAGTTAAAGATACCGTTCTATTTAAAAGGAGATAATATTGTAATCTGTATTCGAGTTGTTTACCCGATACATTAAGGCAGAATTTGTCGGGTACGTTAACCCTGTTCCTTGGAGCAACCGATTTTTTGGAATGTGGGTAAATGTGCCCCTTAAGCAGACAACCAACTGTACGGAATGTTTTTTGAGTCCATGTCATAACTTCAGAGGAGTGTTTCTTGGAACCAGGTGTCTGATATCGTTGGTTTTCGAGATTCACGGTATTGAACGTATGTTTAAGTATGTCTGAAGACGTTTTGCGTAGGTTGATGAAATTTAGGTTAATTATTTAACTAATTTAAGACATTAATTTGCTGATTTTTACACAAATACAGACACTGGTAGGCAATGCCGTTGAAAACCAGCCATAGAATTTCTACGCCACTGAGTTTTTTCGAAATTCAATAAAGTCGTTTTATTCATAGTTATTATTTTTCTAAGTTTTACGATTTTTTTTTAAATTTTGATGATTACGCTGTATTTGAAATGAAAGATTGAGCAGTCTTTTCTATATGAAAAAATTTTCAAGGATCGAGATGCTTTATTTGAGGCTGGGCAACATTTTGAAAATTCGAAAATTTTTTTCCAAAATTTTTTTCAATAAATTATTTTGCGAAAACTATCGAACCGATTTCAATGAAATTTGGTGTGTTGTTTTATTATACTCTAACGTTTTTTTTTTCACCAAAATTAGAACGCCCTCGGAGCAAATAAAACATTAAAAAAAAATTATCCAAAAGCCTTGATTATTTTGCCCTTTTCTCATCAATTATTGCTATTTTGCAACATCGGTAATAAATTTAAACAGTTTTAACTTACAGTATATTGTGCAAAATTCAATTCTAAAACTTTTGCCTCTTCAATATTCTTCCAAAATGCGCAGGTTCCAAGATATAAGTAAAAAACTCAGATGAAATAGTTATTTTTTTTAAACTTTTAAACATTTTTCAATTTTGAAAACGTTCCGGAACTCGCGCAGGTCTACACTTTTATTATGTGAGTTGTATCGAAGGTAATCCAGAAAAAATTTCTCACATCCACCTCAAAACAGATCCGCCCTGGTCTTTTACTTTATTATTGTTTTTCTAATATGTTATATGTTACCAAACAAATTAGATGTATGTTATTGGAATTGTACCTATATATGAATGTATTTGACGCACCATTGACAAAAATGAAATATTACTTCTAAATATACCTATGTAGGTAGAAAAAAATCAATTTAAATAAACGTACTTATCTGAAATTACTATTATCGAAATTAGAGGGAAAAAAAACACTATATTAAAACTTACAGACCTTATAGGCCACGTTTGTCTATTAGGTATATGTATAGCATAATAAATAATGAGGTATATTTTATATTTATTGTCAAAAGATAATTAAAATTGTTACCTCCATATCGATGAAGTTGTCCGCTTTTCATATTGGATGCTGATTAGGGAAATATCTGTTACAATTATTTTATATTCGCTTTGTAAGTAACATAACACATTTTATCAAATAAGCCCACTTCACTAATCCACTCCCAAATAGGTATTATCCATTCACATGAAACGAAATTAATCAGATTTTCATTTATTATCCAGTTTATCAGTTGCGTAAATCAACTCACATCTTTCATCTCCACATATTTATTGCCTGATCTGTAGACACTGCTAACGTCATATAAAAAATGAAAATTCTCAATATATCTATATATAAAATCTTCAATAAGCCTTTACTACTTGCTTTCAATTAAGCGAAAATTTCTGTAGATCGAGCAGGAATTCTGCTTTAATTTATGTCGGATTTGCTGAAGATTTTGCGGTAGATACTAATTAATGCCTAAGGCTAGTAGTATAGTTGTCTTTTTTACTTTGTATTAATTACTTATTGCTTGAGTACTTACTAGCAAATATTTTGAAACTGGACAAATATCTGTTTATTCACAGAATTATGAAAATTAATACAAATAATTTCAGTAGTGATTGTAGATGTAAAAAATTAGTGAAATGATATAAAACCTACTAGGTACACCCACCAACTACACTAAAACAATCCAGTGTTGTCAAAACTATTTCGCGAATTCTAAAAGGCGCGATTTTGTAAAATTTGTAAATAATTCCTTCTGTTCAAGTAATTTTGATAACTAAAGAAATAATCTTTTGGTTACGACGACTTTAAAATAGTATGGTAGGCAAAATTATCTTAGACGCAGATGGGAATAAATATTATATTTTTAATAATGTCAGAATCCAAAGCATTTTTTAATCGTAAATTGTCCGTAATTGCTAGGCATGTTTCATTTAATCCGGAGCGCCCCAAGTTGTTGTTGTCAAAATCAACTGCAAAAAATCAACACTTTTATGGTCGCTAGGAGCCCATCTTTAGTAGAAGAACAGCGAATCGAAAATTTCGCAAAATTCAATGAACAATAGCATTATCTTTAATCGACAAATGGTTAAAGCAAGCGGGAATTTTAACCAAAACTTTGACAACCACTGGCACAGCGAAAGCTTTTAACAAATTCAAATCTAAAGATTATCATGATTTTGAAGCTCGTATAGGATTTGGCTGGGTACCGGCAGATTAGATCAAGGAAAAATTGTTGACATGTCATGTTTTTACAACTAATTAACCACGGTGAAAAAATCTCTTATAACTATCGTTCTTTCCTGAATTTTTTTTCATCATAATTTTTCCATTCTTGTTCTGATCTTAAAATAACCATCTTGTGCCCTTTTTAGGCATATTTCACATTACAAAATATAATTAGGACTTTAATATCCGAAGCATCTTGATCTGTTGCAAGTGGGACATCTAGGTATCTCAATTCCAATATATATCTCCTACTGTATAGTATGAATCCATGTGGATTTTTAAAATGTTTAGGTTAATAAAAGGTACATCAAACCATATTGCTGTTTCTTACGTGATTAGTCAAGGGTGATTTTTTTTAAGTATTCCCATATCTCCTAAAGAAAAGCTTCTCCAAATATGATATACATAATAAGAAATGAATGGTATCGGAAAGGTTTACAAAATTAATTAGATATTACGACAATATGCTTTTATTTATTAGTTTGGTACAGTCAGTTCATTGAGTTCATTATATGCCTACAACTATTGATTTAGACTAGATATGGAGAAATAAAATAATGGTAATAGACACTCTTTGTTCCAAAAAAAATTATTCTGTCAGTTTGAAGGTATCAGTGTATATTATATCAAAGTATTTTGGGTTGTTGTCTTATTTCAGTACAATATTAATTAAATTTTTAAATTAAACACGGTTCTTAATCTTTTTGCTTTTAAAACATGGCTAAGATCTTATGTAGCTGATAAATATTTTATAGTAAATGCAGAATGACGTAGTAATTGAAAATACATGAATGGAACTTAAGATGCACTTAAATAGATAGTGAAATACAATTACTAGAGCCTACATGTGTAGGCGTCCGTTGTTCTTTTGCCTAGCCACAATCAGAAATCTGATTGGCGTTCAACCGAAAGCAAGAAATGGTACTAACTCCTTTCACATCTGGAAAATACTGTCTAAGGGTTTCTTACCTCTTTGTTGGTGAAGTAACCGCCGCCGTCCTGAAACAGAAAAAAAAACTTGTAAATCAAACGGTACAATTACATTTAAACAGGCTAATGGCATTGTTATACCAGAAAACAGTTGTATTCATTACACTAGTCGCAAAGCAATCAGATAAAAGTACGTCCAAACGTATAATTTTCAAGTAGCGGCGTTATTATTCCATAATGACACACACCAGAGCAACTGGTGATTATACCTTGATCGCTCAAAGAGTTCAACATAGAACCCCCATTTGGAAGCAGGTGCAGCCCCCCTATTAATTTTTTTAAATTAGACCACTCAGCTATCTATATCTTTGTAAAATATTACGAAAGGTAACAGTTTAAGTTTGAACCAATCAGATTGGCATGAAAATTTGAGTGACAGCTCGATTCTTATCCATATCAATTTTTTAGATACCTTATCCTGATACTAGGTACAAGAAATGTAAAATGTAGGAATACTTAAGGAGTTTGTTATGTAGATATAATAAGCTGTGATCCAAATTAATAAAAATGATTAGTCAAGGACACAGAACACCAGTTTAACCGAACATCGAAAACTAACAACAAATTGATGATATTGCACTAATGTTTTTGAAATTCATATAAAGCTGGCTTCGGATGATGCAGTCACTTGCCAAACATTCGTCTAACACAAATGTGTAAAATATTTATAATAATTAATAATTAACAAACTTCATTTTTCTAAGCATTTTCAACACTCGTATTACTTTTCTTCTGTCTTATCTCCTGCATAATAATTTCGCCACACATCTGCTTAATTTTTCTTTTTGGATTCTCTAATTTGAAGCTTATTCTTATAAACTTCCTTTCTCAATGGTGTTTCAACAACGGAGATAATTAGTGTTCACCAAATTTCAATTCAATATTGCTGACAGTAGATCTAGTAATCGGAGGTCGATCAGGATGAATTACATTAATTAAATTACACACTTTTTGTTGAGTATGCACTCTGTCTCCAAAACCCATCATCGTAAGTACTTCAATACGTTCTTTCTCAGGTAAACGCATTGTTAAAATGAAACGTAACTGACAAAATGACATTGACAAACTAAACGCCGGTGATAGTTTGGCTTTTATTATCACAAAATACTACATCAAAATTGGTTAGGGGGTCAAGGAATGAAAAACGATTAATACGAAGAAAATTGTTTTGTTGTCGCTGATTTTAGAGATATGGTATGTTATACAAAAAGTGTTCAGAATTTACCGTACAAAAATGAGATATATAGGGTGTACCATTTAAAAAAATCAATGATGACTGCGTATGTTCTTCTTTAGACACTCTGTATACAATTTTCATATTTCAAAAAATCCGCAACTGAAGTACTAATCGACGAACGTTTTTCCACAAAATAATTACCTTAATTTTAAACAGATTTGTTCCTTTTATCATGAACGCACTGTATAGTAACTTAACATTATAATTTTGTGTCTTTTTGTGTTACGTCAGTGTTTTCAGTAATTGTGAAAATATTAGAAGCAAATAGGTTGCTATACTATTATTTTTGCGGCTATTAAAAAAGTCTTCTCGAGGATTCGATACTTACTTGGCCTAATATAAAAAGAAAGAGAAGCTTATCTAATTTTGATATCTTGTAAATTAACGTTTACGCTAAAATAAAACTCAATACTACTCGTATATTTTGATCAAATTTAAAGAAATTTATTTTATTCAAAGGGGCTTCTAGATATGCTAAGTTAAAGTCTGTTTAGAAATGAAAGAGAGTAATAAAAGCTCATTATGTATGCAAATCGTAAATAAATGTAGTACTGGTGCTTATATTCGATATTTTTATATTATGTATTTTCCGTATAGATGAGGTCTACTTTTAACAAAACTTTGTGCGATCGGACTGTACTAAATTGTAGCAGGTAGCTAAAATTTAATCCCCGACAATCCGTCTTTGTCTATGCCGCTTCAATTTCTCGGTCCATTTCTCTTATAAGTAAACAATATAAAAACAGAATTTCAAAACATGTGGATAATTTAAGCATCATAACCGGGATAAGAGGGTTTTTTGTAATTCAAATAAAATTATTCAATATTATTATCAAAATATTTAATGAATAGACTATTATTCCAGACAAAAATATATGTATTTTGAAAATTCAAATTATGGTGAGTAAATGTAGTATTGTATAAATGTACAATAAAGAAAATAAAAAAGTAGGTATATTAAAATAAAAGTAAACCGCCATCTACAAAACCACTGGCACTACCTATATGTGTCACTATTAATCTTCTCCCTTTACGTGAAGGTGCCGTGAACCCTGTTGAAAGTTCATCCAAAAATGCTTGTCGAAAACTTTTTACATTTTTATCTTGCCATACTTTTGTTACAGTATAGTCCTCGTTGACCCAAATTTCGTCTAGATAATAAATATTCCTCCCTTCGTCACGGAATTTTCTAATTGATCTTAAGTAGGATATTCGCCAACAAATAATTTCATCTTTATCGATAAGAACTGACTTCCTGTTCTGCTTTTCCCAGCAAAAATTTAACTCTCGTAAGACGGCCCATAATTTGCTTCTACTGATTTTTGGCAAATCGTTGTCCTCTGAAAGTTCACTTAAAATTTTGTTTAGCGTTGGTATTTCTTTTTTAAAATAAAATGAGTGTACTTTTCTGCGAATGACATTTTTGAAGAAATCATCTATAACGACTTTTGACCTCCCTGTAGATGATTTTGGGGGATTTACAGTATCTTGTTCATTTTTTGTTTCCTTTAAAAGTCTGTAGATAGTCGATTTTCCAATCCCTGTCATTTTGGAACACTTTTCCACGATGTCGTCAACACTGTTGGTAAGTTTCTGGTGTTTCAATGCATTAATATGATAATCTTCTCATTCTGAGACAGCGCACATCTTTTCACGCGTTTAGCAGGTACGTAATCTGATAAGCTCGACATAGTCACTAAACACAAGTCGAATTTTACTCTACTGCACTAGCACGTCTTTGTATATTCAGCTCTAAGACTGGATTGATCTGTCACAATACACTGGCTCCTGCCCTATGATGTATCCAGTAAAATATACTAATGTACACCCATTACCTGTTAGCATTAGTGTTACCCGATAATTACCTGAAACGAAATATTACCACGCCCATGGCCGGTTCTTATCTCGGGGTTTTATTACTCTCTTTCATTTCCAAACAGACTATAGAATATACTATTAATTTTCACATAAAAAAATCGATAATATATACATTTTCAAAGTCCCTACCTTTCTCATTTTAAAACCAAACATCTACGATAAAAATCAAAATTGTGCACTTGCCATTTTTTTTATAATAATAATAATAATTTATTTTCCTGTCGACAAAATCCATTTGTATAGGAATGGTCATAAATGCGTCTCAGCATTGTGTTGATGTGCGTTTATAGACATGCTTTCGAATGTTGTGTTTTCGATATGCCTCATCCACACGATATGGCATTTGTTTATGTTTGACGAATATTTGGCAAGTCATCGAATTAGCTGAAGCCGATCCAATGGTAAGAAACATCTTGCTCTAATCAAGAAGAAACTCAATTATAAGTTCTTTACTGAAAACACAATTATCTGTGGTATGACTTTTGATACACTTCTAGCTAGATGAATCTAGATTAAAGGAGGGACACTAAATACACGATACGAAAATGTTGTAGATATACCATACGTCTAATGATATTACTTTCACTCATGAAACGATTGCATGTTTTGCTTCATTCATTTAGATTTAATCTTTGAAGACAAAAATTTAGAAAAACATTTGATTCTAATTTAATATAGAAATTAGTACGATGCAGTGAATAACGAATTTATTAAAAAAAAAAAATGGTGATTGATTGAATATCATGAGTGATTTCAAAAGAAATGTTGCAATCTATTCCTGAAGAATTGCTAGTTTTCTATTCTTTATTAATTTTTCTGAAGGTGACAACTGTATATACAGGGAATTTATGAACTTGGTGATTTATTTTCATAAGTCTTTATGAAAGAAAATTGCTGAAAATTTTTCTTAGTACAAAATAAATAGCAAAATAATACACATTATTGTAATAATTTACCCCAATCTCTGAAAGAATGTCCACTCGCAATGATTTTTCTTATTAATGTCAACGAATTTTTTTTTTTTCACATTAAATTCTATTGCAGTTTCGGATTAGTTATTTCTTAACTGTCATCTTTGCACATCTAAAAGTCGTAACGTTCTCCGTTTAAACGATGCTTTTTTGTTAATGTTTAAAATATAATAATGAAAACCTTTAATTCATTTTTAGAGATGAGCAAATTTAATGAAATAAGTTATCTACTTTTTGTAATAAGTCCGTTGACGATAGCTTTCCGTGTAGTTTGTAAACAATTATAAAATGTAAAAATATCTTACAAAGAGATCGTGGTTTTGCACAAGATTTTAATGTTAACATCAAAAACTCTCATAATTTGTTTTCAATTAAGTACCTGTTACATCAGAGTCGTGTTAAAATTATCAGTGTTTCTTCATACTGTTTGTCGAAATGTAGTTTATTGCGTATTTGTCCCGATAAAAATCTAGAAAAAAATATATTTGTACATAAGTATGCATTTGCTGCTGAAATATTTTTCCATACGCGAGTAACATTTAAAAATATCTCACTTGAAATGTGGAACGCCTTGTACCTTTCAAATAGTACATTTGAATCGAATCGATTTTTTCTGATAACGGCATATTTGTATTATTTTTTTAATTATTTGGCATCGGTTATCACACGACGAACATGGGTTTGCTTATCAAACGTTATCCGTGCGAATCGTTTTGAATCAATAATTAGTTGTAAAATATATGTACACTCGAGTGCAGGTTAAACAATAAAATCATGTTTAAATTTAAAACATATGTATTGCTATCTTATCAAAGAGTAATGCATATTTTAGTCTTAGAAATAGTCATTTTTAGAAACAAAATATTCCATGTTTTACATTACTTTGGATAATAACAAAATATTAATAATGTAAAAACATACGTGAGTATTTAAAGTCTGATTACGTTAAAGTTTACCAGTTTTTTTATCATAATAATTCTATAATTACTATAAAATAAGTACAGATACATTTATAATTGTTATAGTTGTATAATTATTACAAACGTTCCAGTTTGATTCACCACAAATCAGTAATATCACTTAGTGTAATAATTTCATTATAACAACCATCGTTTTGTTACTAGTTTACAGTGGTACCGCTAGATGTCAGCATTTGCAGTGTGTTCCTGAAGTCCATAGATTGATAAAGTATAATCACCTGCCCTTTCGAGAAAAAATCTCTACTGCGATGTTAACATTGAAAAATAAGATTAAAACTTTAATATAAGTTTATGGAATGTAAAAGTAGTACAAGTGAGTGAAATAAACCTTTAAAAGCAAATGAAATGTTTGCCATTAGATGTCGCAATTCATTAAATTAATTCACTTATTAAATAAAAGAAAGCAAATTCATTCTTTCATTTAAAATTCATTAAATCAACAATATTATTAAAATAGTGCTTGTTTTAATATACAGTGTGTATCAGCCAAATGGAATAAATTCAATAATAAATAAATGGGGGCGTGTTCGAAAAAACTTTTTTTACAGGATGTGTTATATAACAGTGGTCAATACCAACTTCCTTATTTTAAATGCACCACCCTGTATATTATTCAATTTTTGGATTCTTGAAAAAATTCTAGACATATTTTATGTACAATGTCCTATACCTATCTTCAACTGTTTCGGAAATATTAAGTGTTTTTAGATTTATTGCAAAAATTAACATAAAAAAAAGAAATTTATTTGATTACAGAAATTTGCTGCAATACACTCAATACTTTTAGCTCTTGATAATAAAAGTTAAGCAAAAACCATTTCAGCGTTCCTTTTTACTGACATGAAATAAAAAAAAAACTATATAGTTTTGTTTACTTTTAGCAACGTGTTGTCTGCCTGCATGACAGTAGTGGTTACGTTATAGTCGTTTGAATTTCGTTAATTGCATATCAGAAAAATTGTTCATTTAACAGAAATTCAAACAATAACAATTCTACAGATGATTAGTTATGGAGATAACAAATAGAAGTTGCTCCCTTATTTCATGCTAGTTGTCAAAATTGCCGTTATTGGTCTAATGAAAGTCCTCACTGGATTACAGAAGAACATACGCAATACCCTGAAAAGGGTAATGTTTGGGCAGGAATTGTTGGAGATCGTATCATAGGTCCCTTTTTCATTGATGGCAATTTGTATGTTCCATAATTATTTAGCACTGCTCCAAAATAATGTCGTGTCAACTTTGACAAACTTATATCCTGATCCAGCAAACCCACAAGTTCCTGCGAATATGATATAGTTTCAACAGGATGGAGCACCGCCCCATTACCAAATCAATGTCCGGCAGTACCTCAACCGAATATTTCCAAATCGGTGGATAGGGAGGCGAGGATCGATGGAATGGCCAGCACGATCCCCTGATCTGACACCATTAGACTTCTTCTTATGGGGATATGTCAAAAGTATTGTATACAAAACTAAACCCCTCGAGTTCGCTCACTTAAGACGACGAATAACGCTTGCTGTTAGATCGGTCACGCCTGAGATGTTGAGTAACAATAGAAAAAATTTCTACTTAAGATTAGGATGTTGCCAAGACGTTCTCGGCGAGCATTTTGAACATCTCCTACATTGACATAGATGCTTTTTTGCATTTTTACATTATCAATAAATAAACAGTATTACTTATTAGTTTTTGAATGTGTTGTAGCGAATTTCTGTAATCAAATAATTTTCTTTTTTTAATGTTAATTTTTGCAATAAATCTGAAAACACTTAATATTTCCGAAACAGTTAAAGATAGGCATAGGGCATTGTACATCAAATATGTCTAGAATTTTCTGAAGAATCCAAAAATTTATTAATATACAGGATGTTGCATTTGAAATAGAAAGTTGGTATTGATCACTGTTACATGACACACCCTATATAAACAGTTAACGTTGAAAAAAATGCGCAACTAAAAATACCAATCGGTGTGTCCGAGCGTTTTTTCGAACACGCCCCCATTTATTTATTATTGAATTTATTCTATTTGGCTGTTAAACTCTGTATATTGCATATTTTAACAAGTAGTAATTATGACATTTATTATACAGGGTGTAACGGATGCTGATGGCCAAACTTCAGGGGGTTATTATACAAGTAATTTTCAACAAAAAAGTAATATAAGATTTTTTTGGAATGTTGATAGTTGCTCTTTTATTTAACATATCTCTGTTATTCTTACAGCCACATCAAATTTAGACATACCATCGGAAAGAGCATTAAATTTACTACAAGAAAAGCATATATGAGTGTTTAAAAAATCTTCTATACCAGGTGCTGTAAAAAGTTAAATGTAATAATTGTGAAATGAGCAAAATTAGTGGTATCTCCTTATTGGTGGTAACGCCAAAAATTTGTTAATGAGGACGTGTTTTTTCTTCAGCAAAAACTACTGTATTTAGTAAGCTCTTCAACGATATATCAACTTTTGAGTTTGCTATTTTTTTTTGGCAACAATATCGAGGGCAAAGGTAATAAAACCGTAAAAATTGAAAATACACAAACTTTATAATACATTATTTTTATTTTAAATCTGTTCGTATTACTCCATGCGTGTAGTTTTTGTGGGAGTTTCTTCAAAAAGCTGTTTTTTAACTCTCCCTCTTTCTTCTGTAATCCGCAATATTGTTACAAATGTGTTTTTGTTTAGAATGCGTCTTTCATGATAGATAAATGCCAAGGCGGCTGTGAAAAACAATATTGACACAACTGTCAAAGTCATAAAATTACTTTAGTGTTCTTGTTAATTACCTACTTAAGTATCTAAATTGAAGATGCCACGTTTTTTCACAAATAACGAGTATCGAGATATTTTATTTGTGTATGGTGTTTGCAATGGAAATTCTAGAGCAGCAGTTGCAGAATATTCTCGCCGCTATCCTGAAAGACGCATTCCAAACAGAAAAACTTTTGTAACTACATTTCGGGTTTTGGGAGAAACAGGCAGTGTTCCAGGACCTCATCGTCTAAATGCCGATCGAGTAAATCGTCATCAAGACCAAATTATAACAGCGCTTTTTGAAGAAACTCCCACATTAAGTACACGCAGGGCAGCAATACAACTTGGGAGAATTTCGCATACGTCAGTTCACAGAAGTCTCAGAAGGAACAACCTTCACCCTTATCATTTGACCCCTGTTCAAAGTTTACTGGATCGTGATAGGGCAGAACGTGTTCAGTTTTGTCAGTGGTATATCCAACAAACTAATAGAGATCCCCAATTTTACAAGCATATAATTTGGACTGACGAGTCAACATTTACCAGAGATGGCATATTTAATTATCATAATGACCATACGTGGGCACCTGTGAATCCTCATGCTGTCAGGCCCTCCAATAATCAATACAGATTCAAAGTTAACGTATGGATGGGTATAATTGGAAATTACGTTCTTAGACCAATTATACTAGAAAATACATTAAATGCAGAGGCATTTCTTGATCTTCTTCAGAACGAACTGCATAATATATTAGAAGAAGTTCCTTTAAATTTTCGGATTAATTCCTGGCTTCAAATGGATGGTTGCCCTGCACATAACAGCAGGGAGATTCGCGCATGGCTAAATGAGCATTATGAAGATAGATGGATAGGACGCTTTGGTACAGTTAGGTGGCCTCCTCGAAGTCCTGATCTAACTCCGTTAGACTTCTTTTGGTGGGGTAGATTAAAATCTTTGGTATATGAAGTACCAATTGAAACTCGAGAACAGCTCGAACAAAGGATTTTTGCTTGTTGGGAGCTACTTCGACAGCAAAATGGAGAAGTGCGTCGCACAGTTGCTTCCGTGCGGAGAAGGTGCGCTTTATGTATCCGTCAAGGGGGAGGTTACATCGAAAATTATTAAGTCATTGTAAATATGTTACTAAGTTATAAATAATTTTTTCAACAATTTTGTTACTTTAATTTAAAAAAGCAGTCTTAAAATAAAAATAAAGTACTATAAAGTTTGTGTATTTTCGATTTTTACGGTGTTTATTACCTTTGCCCTTGATATTGTTGCCAAAAAAAAATAGTAAACTCAAAAGTTGATATATCGTTGAAGAGCTTACTAAATACAGTAGTTTTTGCTGAAGAAAAAACACGTCCTCATTAACAAATTTTTGGCGTTATCACCAATAAGGAGATACCACTAATTTTGCTCATTTCACAATTATTACATTTAACTTTTTACAGCACCTGGTATAGAAGATTTTTTAAACACTCATATATGCTCGTCTTGTAGTAAATTTAATGCTCTTTCCGATGGTATGTCTAAATTTGATGTGGCTGTAAGAATAACAGAGATATTTTTGTTTTTATGAAAAAAGGAGCAAAATTTTTTGAAATCAAAAAATGTTAAATAAAAGAGCAACTATCAACATTCCAAAAAAATCTTATATTACTTTTTTGTTGAAAATTACTTGTATAATAACCCCCTGAAGTTTGGCCATCAGCATCCGTTACACCCTGTATAAACAAAATTGTTTAACTATATGGAGAATCCAGCACGCTTATATATGCTTTTTATAATGCAGAAAATAAATCGGAAACGCTGTTAGACTCCAATATAATGTGTACGTACTTTATGTTTCAAATTTACCGCGTTTAAGAAATAGTTCTCAGCGCAACTGGTTCGAGTGCTGCTTATATTTAGTTTTGTCTGTGGTTTCACGTAATTTTCAAAAAATACACGTGTATGATTTTGGCAATTTTTCATGTATTTGTTCTTTTTTGTTTATCTTATGATATTTTTTCATTTAAACCTTAGTCTAAAGACCTTTGCAGTTTTTCTCATAAAATCTAAACAAATATGCACCGTTGTAAAGAGAAATTTAAGAAGTAACGTATCATTCGATCCTTGTTTCCTATTTATGTATCGACGACCATCCCGTCTAGAGGGATTGTGCCACGCCACTGAATATGGTCCTCCCAAAAACAAAATCGACGTGTTTCAGCACTTGCCGCATATTTCGGGCCGTAATCCAAATATAAGATACGCGCACTGCCCATTGGCCTGTATTTACGGGTACGGAGCCTTATTAAAATAGTTCTCTCATTAAAAAAAAATGTATTGCGTGTCATAACTAAAATCCGTCTATTGCTGGCTAATTGGATTGCAAGCAATTATGAAAGTAAAAATAGTATCATTATATCATGGCAATAATTAGAAATCCCACGTACACATATTATCTCTCGGAGCTCTTCAACGTTCCTAGAAACAAATTAACTTAATTACTTTGTAATTGTATTAGATACTATCTGCCATGTAAAATTTTGGTATTTATGTTTTCGGTAGCTACTTTGCAAATATTTTTAATCTTCTCTTGTTAACAATCGTGTCATTCATTAGTGTCAATAATAAATCTAACAATTTGTACAGAAAAAAAAATGAGTCAAGAGTTACTTTATAATAATTGATGATGAAAATTTATACCTTTATCCAGCACTTGTATATAATGATACTTTAATTTCTTTGGTTTTAAAGGAATAATGTGGCCTATAGGTCACTAGTGAGTTATAAGTCATAAGTTCTAGTTTTTATTAGAAAACCAATTTGAAACAGTAATAAGTCAACAAATAACCTAAAATGCTACAAACTTACAATCTACCTACTTATTAATATTAACATTAACATTTATGGTAAAGCCGTAATTTGATGCGAAAGGATTATTGGAATCAGTTTGTGATTGTGGTAAATTTATAGAACAGGTTGCCTCTTTGCTTGTGCTTGCTTCAAGAGTCTGCACCCCTTGTATCTTTTTAGCAATGTCAATTTTGCTGGAAATTGACTCTTCTATATAACTTTCTGCCACGGTAGATGACTTCCATCCACCGTAGTGTTTGAGTGTAGTAATATCTCCTCCAGCATTGGAAAATTGCAAAAGAACCTTTTATGCTGCACATTTTGAGGCCTTAGCTTAGAATATTTTCTATTAATTCAATTGGATTCACACAAAATCCTTCATTTAACACAACGAAGCTTCTTGGTTTGTTCGTTTTAGTATTTGAAATCATGATGTGGATATACTGCCCTTTGTCCTCTATATTGTCTATGCTTAGATGGGTCAATTCCTTGCAACGGCAAGCGCCAAAAGCTCCTAAAATCAACGCCACATAAAAACAACAAATTTAGTAAATATAACACAGTTAAACTATTCAGTAGCCTTATTCATAAAATGATCTTCGACTATGGCTTCACGCAAAAATTGTCCGATTTGTTCTCTTTCTAAGATCTTGTATTTTTTTAGTTGAAAATGTTTGTGCTTAGACTTTAGAAATGCCACTACTCTTCCGAATTTAGAAATTTCAATGTTTTTGTAAACTCTCAATGTTGACTTCAACATGGAATATCTTCATTTACGCCTTTCTTTGATTTTCCAATCTTAAAATTCCTTCGGTTCTTTGTTGTATATAGATTTTAATTTCTCCGAAATGATCCTGAAGCAGCCGCATTAGTTGTGTCTAAACTTTCAGATGGAATTTCCACGTTTTCCATTTTTTTCAGTCTTGGTTTTACGATTTCAACCTGATTTCAACTCAAAAAATATTGTTTGTTTACTGACAACCCTTGGTTATAGGCACAATTTCCGTTGACACTCGCATCCTTTGTAATATTTAAAAATACATTCATTTCGTTAAATTACTTTTTACGACATTGGCATCTTGAAATTTTAAATTACTTTTATTTATTATTAAAACGAAATTCTATGAGTGTTGGATACAATTTTGTATGGCACTCGTGTGTTACGTCATTTAAGTCACTTGAGAAAATTAGCTAAACATTTCCCAGCGTGACTTATATATACCGTAACACACTAGTACCATAAATAACTATTATTATAGAAACAAAGTATATTTTCTCGTTCATGTTTCTAGTAAACTTTATGTTTCATTGCAGTTAATATTATTTAGCGCTGTTTTGAATGCTGCAATTGTGAAACTGAATCTTTTAATTCAGGTACACCTGTGGACAATAAAAAAGTTTCCTACGTTGACTCTATGGTCCCTTTTTATTTATTGGGTCTTTTAAATAACTAAATATTTTATGTCGGTAATTTTTTTTGTCCACGACTGTACAGCATGTCTTCTCATTAAGAAAACCCCTTTTCATTTTTTAAAAAATAAGAACATATAAATTCATAACATATAATTTTTCCTAATTGTATTAAAGTACTTGTAATATGAATAAAATTTCGTTAAGTTTCAGATAAAAAAAAATTGCTAATAGAAATTGCATATCCAAGGTATTGAATAGCGCTTTCAGTTTTCTTTAAATCTAGGTGGAACTTTAGTGGAGGTGTGACAGCAAAATGCATAAAATAAAATAAACATCTTTCAATGGAGTGTGTATGGAAATATTTTCATAACAATGCCTGGTGTTGTCATAACAAACGCTATGAATACAAGAAAATATCTTTTATGCAAACAGATCAACTGTTAAGGATTAACGCATTGTAGTATAAATTGTATACTTTGCCAAAAACTTTTTGATTTTTGCTGGAACGGCCCATCTGTCACGGAAATTCATAGTTTATGGGGCGACTGAGAATAAATGTGTATTAAAAAGTTCTAGAAAATGACTGTTGCCTATTTCAATTACATTAGTCACTTCTAAGAGAAAAATATATTTATTCATAAAATAGATTCAGCAAACAGAGGATTAGAGTGAATTTTCAACTTTTAGGTTACGTTTGTAGATATAAGTATTTTGAAAATAGTTGTTATAAAAATGTCATTCTTGAAAATATAAGAGGTACCTACTTAAAAGGAATAGATCAAACTTTAATGATTTTTCCAGAACAAGGTATTAACAAATAACAAAATTATTAATTATTGTAAAAACAGTTTAAAGTTAACTAGGTAGATTATAATAAATTTATCTCAGTGCATTTAAGTATATCTTAGTTACGTATAACATGATTGGAATTAATGTTTTTATCATAAACATCTTGATGTTGTACGTCTTTGTAACGAGTAGTTAATATTACACAGGTACACAGGTACTTTTGATCATACCTTGTCATTGATATGTTTTCGGGCGAATCTGTAGTCAATTTGGTGTCAGCAAACTAGATTTTATAGGAAATGGCTCACTAAATCCTCAATTGGTTTATTGTTCCTATTCAAAAGACGATAAACGGTTCCCTCAGGCAATGGTGACTGCAAATGCTCAATTCAGTCTAACGAAGCATTTGCGCCAGTGAAGGTACTAAACAGTGCAAAACCAAGGTTTATATAGACTATATAAATCCTCATTCACCCGCGTGTTTTATTGCAGCTGATATATACTGAAAACAAATGTTAAACAAAAAGCATTTATTGTTTTCTGAAGAACGATTTTTTTTTCTGGATGTAAATTATTATCTATTGCTCGAGAACTCTTAAAAATGTAGATATATAGAGACGACGATACATATAAATATAGTAAAAGTATTAGAAACTTAAACCATTCTGCTGGATTGTTGTTATTCATAAATTGGTTTCCAATATACTTTTTTCTAATTAAATATTACAACTTAATAAAATTGGAATATGCACAATTAATTATACCCATTTTAGATAAAAGGCCTTTGGATTCTCATTAAATTATATCCTAATGGTTGCTATAAAGACGTTAACGTCTAATCAATGCCTACTCAACAATTACGGTCCAAAATTAACATGCAAAAAACGTCGCTGTCCACGTTCCACTAATGGCCAGGTGTCTGTGTTCAAAGAAACCGATGCAAAAAAAAATTAATTCATGTTATTGATTGAAACTAATGAATGAACCTGTACAGAATAAATTAATATACATTTGATGTAGGTGAGTCAGAAATTAGTTCATCTGCTGGTATGTAATTTATGAACATATTTTGGGTATCTGTTGTTCGATCTCTTAATAAATCGTGCTGCTAAGTGTCGAACAAAAATATATTCAAACTGGTGTATTAGCAAACAATAAACGCTTGCACGGTTTGCTGGTGATTGAGCCTGATGGAGTACAGTAGTTGTAATAATAGAAATCTTGGGAAGTATATCAACTAGTTATAAAAAAATTGTGTCAGACAACAATGTCAATATTATAAAGAAAACTAGGAGGGTGGTACAAATACTTAGGAAATCCCAAGGGAAACATTAAGCATTTGCATCGATCAATTTGTTCGATTCGTATCTAACGACACCCTAATGCCTGCCCTGTCGCCCTGGCATGGCGGTGAACTTTTTGCTGAGTGATGTTGGTCGCACATTTATTTCATTGTCGTTTGTGTTTGTGTGAGTGAGTTTGACGCTTTGCTTAGTGGAGTGTATGGTACGTGTTTTTATAGCAGTCAGTAGCATTGTGTATTGTGAGCGTAGAGCGGCACATGGCTTGACCACAGATTGCCACTACAACGCTTACTAGTACAATGCAACTACTACTGTTTATTTATTTGATTGTCGCCAACGTTCCGATGCTAATAATAACAATAAAGTATATTGCTGTCTTGCTCACATAAAAATTAAACAAATGCAGCAAAATAATAACTAAAAACCATGTAGGAATAAATTAAGGAAATGTAGCAAAATTAGCCCAAGTTAAACAAAGGTAGGTATACACATTCTAATTCTTTAGTATTTTCAGTTCTGTTGGACAAGTTAATTAAAACTTGTAATAAATTAAAAAGTTTCGGTTTCTTGATAAACGTGTCTCGAAACGTCACGAAGTTTATACCGATCACGTGGCAACCAGATCGAAACTGTTTAACTAATGCCACTAAAAACTGAATATACTTGACCTCCAAATCCTTTAAATAAAATGCGATCATTGAATATTATTTTTCGACGACTAGTCAATAAAGATTTGATTAAAAAAATGCTCGAAATTTGAAGGAACCTAAGGAACCACGATTTATTATTGGCAGAGTTGAATATAAAAATGATTGACGTAATATTCTCTATGATGCAATCTAAATCAAATCATTGGTGGAAAAAGGGAGAAATGTACTTTTACCATAAATTGTCTCTTTGGAAAATATCTTAACCTTTTTGTATCGAGACGACCAATACTTGAAGATCCTTGCTTAGCATTGCTAGCAAAAATGCAATATAAGTTTACTCAATTTTGCAGGTATTAAACTGGTACAAATAAATTCAAAAATTTTTTGTAAAAAGTCTCATCAAATGAAATAAAAAAATATTCATCTGTCAGAAATCTAAATATATAAAAGATATCTAGCTACACAGCAGTGATACAAGTCACACACCAGAGGGCACACTGTAAAAAATCGGTGTGAGTTAAAGCAATAAAGGTTCGGAGTAAATCCATTGAGTGAAATTATTGAGTACATTTTCACTCGATATTTAGCATTTTAATAACTTTACTCATTAGTGATATTTGAACTACTCAAATTCGTTAAATAAATTCTGCAGATAAACTCTATTTGGTGGACTTGCAGCTAAATCGGAGTAAATGTCCTCATTATTTAGTGACCCCACCCCATTCTATGGTTGTCGTGCGTTGTCTTTGTCTATTCCCATCGTCCCAATTAGGTCACTCAGTTTTGTTGCATTTTACTCATAAAACGTTAGTTGTACTCGTATTAATAGAGTGTAAATTTCACTCAATTGGGTGTGGACAGAAATTGATACATTATTGAGTAAAATTGAGTGAATTTGAGTGATTTTTTTTACAGTGCATGTGTCTGAACGCCATGGACCATCGTAAACAGTCGGAAGACTTAATATCCAGTTGCAGAGTTTCCTCTGAAGAAGAGACCGATAGTCTCCCAAAACTTCAAAAACCACCAGACCGGAAATTGTTTATTTTTTAACCAGACCAAATTTTGTAGCAAACATGCTACTCTATATGATAAATTACTATTTTATAGCCCTCGTCCAAACGTACATTTCCTTATCTCCACGTTTTTACGAAGCTCTTTATTATTAATAACGCTACGTCCAGAAGACAATTCAAATAATTATTCGCTACGGAAGGTAAAGCAATATTCATACATATTCATAAATTAATTTACTGCTTTAATTACAGTTTAAATTTAATTCTCTTCGTTAAACAACCGTGCAAGTTAAGCCGAGTCGTTTCCTATGAGGTTTATATTAAATTTTTGTATTTTATTATAACATGTACTTGTGCATGCGTATATTAGGGTAATTTGTTGCCAGACATAGAATTAGCAATTACTTTCTTAGTAGTTTGTTAAATGTTAACAGGCATTACACATATGTAACGTGTAGCAAAAAATTAATATTAATTTTATTTAACAGCATGTACTAATTAATCATCTCGTATGTTAGGAACGTTTGCATAACGCCAACTTGCTTGTTCGCTTTATTTAATTTTATGGAGAATTCTCCGCTGCTGTCTTACTGTTTTTGGAACACGCCAGCGACTACCAAACTTTTATATCTCTTTTAACTAAGCTCTATTCTAAGAGTTATAATTTCGTGGTGAAACAATTTACAAAAGTTGTAAATAAAGCAGCCATATACACCAATAATACAGTACGCGTCTAAAGTATGGAATAAATTCAGTAAAAACGGAACAAATTTTTTTTTAGGAAAAATCCTCGGACAGATCGATTTTTAATTTAAAAAATACATATTTTAGCATAAAAGGCGATTTTCAACCGTCATTTGTTTTCGAGTAATGACGTCATCGACATTTTTTTAAAATAGCAACCCCCTATTTTTTTCTTAAAGATCGTTTCATTGTCCATCCGACAGTATTAAAATGTTGCCATCTTACATAGGAAAGTTTTCGAGTAAATTACGATTGAATGTTAGAAAACCCAAATCAATTAAAATAAAGCAAAAACGTTATCAAATTTAGTTTTTCGAAATGCCTGAAGTTTTTTATGGATCACGTAGGTGTAAATCTTTACAAAGTGTCACTGTCATACCGACTTTCTAAGTATTGTAAGCGATATAAAAATTATTGTTGAATTTAAAGTATTATGGCACATTTAACTGTCACACAAAGAATTGAAATTTTAATTCTTATCGGATGCGGGGATAAGACTAGAACGCAGCAGGAAGTTTGCGATTTATTTGCTCTTTTAAGGGCATATAACTTCTTAAGGGTGCGTTTTAGGGCACATGTTAATAGAAACTTTTTGGCAGCAGAAGTTTGGAACCCTATTAGAAACACCCTGTATAAACAATTACGAAGAAACACGCTTTCGTAACTGCACACAGTATGCATTGCAAGCTGCTGCACTGAACGCCGCTCCGCCAATGTCTTTCTATCTCGGGTGTCGAAGGTGTCACCCAATATTGTACGGACTGTAATTTGAAATGTATGTTATGTACACTGGGTGTCTGAAAATAAATGGGCCATATTTACTTTAAAGACAGCTGCTTTAGATAACAATAAATTGCTTTAGATCAAATTGACTTGGTGAATTTTTATTTTTTATTTTTATTACTTCGCTATCTATACCCAAATTTTTTATATAAAACATAGAAGTTGGTAAGAACATCTCAAATAATAGCATCTTCATTATATTTTTATTTCTTTAGTGAAGATTTTACAAAATGCAGATATTTTTCGAAACGTTGCTTTGTTTACTGTAAAAAGATATAACATTTCGAAAGTCTTTAAAATTATAGAGAAAAAAACTGGATCTCAGCTTCAATTTGCAGCTGTCAATCAGTTAGCTGATATAAGAACGTTATAGCTTAATTAAACTTCATGATTCTGTTAAATTTGTAGCTTAGCTTTGTTTATTTACACTATATTTTTTACAATATAGACCAGCTTACCACTATTCAAATGTTTAATAATAAAAAGCCATTTGAATTTAATTCTGCGAAACGATGTTTAGAGATTGATATATTAATAAATTTTATCTGCCCCCACTATAGTAAATAGACTATTAACACATTATTTTTAAGGATGTAAGTGGATTTTACCGTAGAAGCACGGCCGTCTTCAACTAACTCCTGTATTAACCAGTAACGTTGCCGATGTTCTTCGGAATGAACAACCATTGAGTATTCACTCTACAAACTCGCCGATGATTTTAAAGTTCTTGGCTTCTCCATGAATTATGCTAGCAGTGACATTTCAGAAACACCAGTATTTTTTTTCTGGCACCATTCTTTAAAATTTCTATTTCTCGGGCAATAAAAATTCGCAGGCAGCATTTGCTGCACTTTTTATTTGAAAATCACTCATTTAGAAATAATAATTCAAAATCAGCAAAATTGTAACTTGTATGTAGCTTTGTTTATAAACACCTTAGAAATGACAAAATCCAAACAACTAAGGCGACTTTGCCAGATTCGGATGTCAAAATGAATGGATTAAGAAATGTCAAAAAATAAAACCTCATCTTTATTTCATGAACCGTAAAGTACTGCGGGAGCAGTAAAATGTTATACACCACGCAGCAGTTAAGTATAATTTAACTGTCTCGGACTCTATTGCCAGCCCTCGCTCCGCTCTGGGGCAAAATCATCCTCAACTACTCGATAATAATTGTTAAATTAAATTGTAAAAAGTTTCATAAAGGTATTTACATATTTATTTAACAAAAATGGCAGGATTGTTTATCGATGCAAGCTTAGCGTTATAGCTGTGGTAGAAAACGGTGTCATTGTATTAAATAAAGTAATGTTTCATAAAAATCTGTATTTTCTCAACAATATCCACCAAAAAAAATAGCAGAAGGACTAGCAACTTAAGGTGTTCTTAGCAATCCCCACAGATTAATTAGGTAAATTTATAACAAGAGTTTCAAAGAAAAAAAAAATGAAAGAAAAACAGAGGAAGATGCTCTTGAGTTAAAGTTATTAATTTCTGGACATCCTATATACGTTAAAACTTACAACCGTTTATAACTGCATCATTAAACTGTGGAATTTTTCTCCGAAACGAGCTCATTTTTGTACGATAAAAACATGTTTTACACATAGTTTCAGTATGTGTTTATTCCTGATGTTTTTATACACATAGTCAGTGTATTTCAAGCCTTCAAACCATACTACACTTCCAAAAGATACTGTGTCCAACCAGTTAAGAACCGACTTCATACTGTTCTTAGGATTGTAGAAGCTGTTAATTTAAAATTAAAAACTATGAGTTACAATAATTTTCCTCGGCTATCCAAACCTGGTTAAAACTGTTTGTAAAATCTTTAAGATGACATTTTACAGTTTACCGGAGTTCTTACCAAAAAAATCATGCGCTTCCAGCAAAAACCAAGGCGAAAGTGAAGGTATCCGAAGGTAAATGGCATATTCACTTATTAATATGAAGAGGAATTTAATCATCATAAGAACTCAATTATTTTAATGCCATACAATTAAAACAGTTTAATTTATTGCCAAGCTCACTTATATAATAAACAAGCTTTTTTAATTAGCCACTAACTAATGTCATAAATTGGATTGGATTGACAGCTATTTACAAAGTAGCAAAACCTTTTTTACTTCATTATTTGCATTGCAGATGCATCTGTGTAAAGTGGTCAACCGGAGAAATCAACTCGCAGAACTGAATTCGATTACCTATGTCTGAACTGAACTGAATGAAATTTGTCGACACTCTCTAAATCGTTTAGATTATAAATGAATCCGTGACTTTTACATAGAAACAAAATACCTCTGGGGAAAGATTCCTACCTAATATAATATCAGCTTTACTTTGAAAGAGATATTAGATTATCATCATTACTTATATTGTATTCCAAAATTGAGTCTTTCACAGAATCATTATCAAGTAACTCTTTTTGAAAGATGAAACTTTTCAAACTCCATTCCTGACAGCTGATATTAAAATATAAGAATTTATCTAAATTGATTCTTGTATTAAATTATTCAAATTTTTTCTTATACAGGGTGTTTCTAAATGAAGTAGCAAAAATGGTACCCGTAAATGTAGAGCCAAAAATGAGAAGATTGAAATAAAATTACCTTATAAGAAAGTTGCACCTCTGAGGCGATATAGCCTCTTAAAGGAGGGGGTTAAAATTCACATTTTAATTTTTTTCTTTAACATGAGGAATGCTAGGGACACGAAACTTGGTATGACCATCCTACTAATAAAGAGCCAACTTTTCAATATTTGTTCGATCATTGGCGTATTTTATAAAGGAGTGAAACAGTCAACCACATTGCAATATTTTATTGATTGATTGACTGATTTATTGCGTAACTTTTTTACTTCTTATAATTTTTCGATAAAACCGATAGACTTCTATTAAAAAAATTTGATGCGTCATCGTTCACTAAAGGGGTAATTGCGATTTGTAACAATAAAGTAGGCGGATGTCATAACAAATAAATTGTTATATATCATATTAATAAATTGACACTTTCTGTCAACCGATAATAATTAGTATCAATTTAGATTTTAGAACCGACCGATTCCTCATAAACAAACATTGGCCTCGGTGGAAAGAAGGCTTCGCGAAACTGGCAAAATTTAGCCCAATCGTGAGGGTGCCGGAAGAAGGCGTAATGTCCGAACTGTTGAAACTGAGGAAGCTAGACTAGAACATCTAGAACAAGACTGTGGTACAAGCACAAGACAGGTGTCACAGTCTTGTGTGGAATGTAGCTCATGAAAATCTTTTATACCCTTTTCACCATCAACCCGTGCAAGAATTGAATGACCCTGATTCGCCGCGTGGATATTTGTTAGTGGTACATTAATATTTCCAGGCGTGACTTAAATTTCCCAATGAATATACTTTTCATCGATGAAGCAAATTTTCCTAGAGTAGATGCAGTAAACCCTCATAATGTTCATTCATGGTCGGAAGAAAATACTGATGAAATATTTGTTTCAAGATGTCAACATAGTTTCAGTTTAAACGTTTGGATGGGAATTGTAGGAAATACTATAGTAGGTCCTTTTATTCTTTCACATAGGCTTGGAGCGGCCGAGTATCTTAGATTTTTGAACGAAAATCTTCCAGCATTACTTGAGGATGTACCGCTCGCTACACGTCAGGTGATGTGGTATCAAACATTTTTCATTAATTAATAGCAAATTATTCTTAATGTTATTATTAAATTACCAGCTTATTGACAGAAAGTGTCAATTTATTAATATAATAAATAACAATTTATTTGTTATGACATCCGCCTACTTTATTTTTACAAATTTTCGCAATTACCCCTTTAGTGAACGATGACGCATCTAATTTTTTTACTAGAAAACTATCGGTTTTGTCGAAAAATTACAAGAGGTAAAAAAGTTGCGCAATAAATCCAGTTTTGTCAATAAATATTTTTAAATAAATAATTTGCATCATATAAAAAATTTCTAATAAAATATTGCAATGGGGTTGACTGTTTCACTTCTTTATAAAATACGCCAATGATCGAACAAATATTGAAAAGTTGTCTGTTTATTAGTATGATGCTCATATCAAGTTTTGTGTCTCTAGCATTCCTCATGTTAAAGAAAAAATTAAAATGTGAATTTCATCCTTCCCCATCCTCCTTTAAGAGGGTATATCGCCTCAGAGGTGCAACATTCATATAAGGTATTTTTACTTCAATCCTCTTATGGCTCTACATTCACTGGTACCATTTTTGCTACTTCATTTAAAAACACCCTGTATAAATTTAGACTAATTAAAAGTAGACAAAAAAGTGATTCAATAATTCATGTTATTCAAATACAAAATTCTTATTCAAAATAAACTACTTCAACCAAGTTGTGAATGGATTATAACTATATCAGATGATCACATGGAAAACAAATGAGTAAAATCTTTTTTTCTTTGTTTAAATGTTGGTCCAAATATGTAAAAACTATATTACATAATTGTCAGTATGTACGTTTGAAGTAATTAGTTGAAAATTCTAATACTTTAAAATGGGTGCAGCGAGAAACTTTATTTTAACATCATCGTTGCTAGGTAAGGAAAATGTTACGCAGTTACATGTTTGTATAACTATAACTACATACGAGTATAGGACAAATTAATCTAGAACAAATTGTATGTCTAGAAAGTAGATGTAGATATACTACATTCAAGAGAAACAAACATATACAGTAATCTCTTCACTATTGCAGAGATTAGCGTACATTTCTAACAGCTGAGCTTACGAAGTGCCAACAGCTGGATAAAATTCATCAACTGTATTACTAAGAAAATGCATTAGATGTTTTTGTACCTTTTCCCATTACTCATGTTTACAATGTGTATAGTACAGCAGCACAGTTAAATTAGAAGTCTTGGAGGAAATAGTTTTTGAAATTTTGACCATAGGTCAGTGATAGGATCATGAATTAAGACCGTTTTTTGCTGACCCGATAACAAAGAAGGAGTAGGAGTTTATCTAAGTATCATTATGTTCTGCACAAAAATTCACTATTGATTTATTTGCTTAATCCTCGTCAGGTTCTGGCAAACGTCTGTCGAAGTTGAGGGTTGCATTGAACTCTTTTTCACAGGTTGTTACAGTGTATTGTGACTTTTCTAGTACCTCTTTTTTCACAACTCATTTACTGTAATAAAGGAGTTGAAATGTGGAAGTTGCAATTTTTTCCAACTTTTAAATGGTTCCAGGAATTAAAATTGAGGGGATTTAAGTCTGGTGATCTCGGTGGCCATGAAGTTGTCCAGCACTTTTAAGCACAACTGTTATATAAAAATTTTCTTAGAACTGTTGGAGCAGATAAAATGTTATACATCACGCAGCAGTTAAGTATAATTTACCAGTCTTGGACTCTATTGCCGGCCTTCGCTCCGCTCAGGCGCATAATCGTCCTCGACTGGTAAATAATACTTACCTTCTTTATGGTGTAAAACTACATTCATTGTACAAGCCAAGCATCCACACAAGAAAACCCAATGAGTGTTTGCTACCACCTAAGACCCAAACAATAGTATAGTCTAATTAATTTACGATTATTAAAATGAAACTAATGAAACACGATCTTATCTATTCTCCACGAACTCCATTACAAATCCATCTTCATCATTGAGCGAGTCGATGTACCTACATATAACCCTGTCAGAACAGTGTCTAGGCACAACCAATAAGAAACTGTTTTATTGGAGGTGACATATTTTTAATCTTACACTAATTTTGACAGCTAGTGTTTTAATATCTGGTAAGAAAGCATCAAATCATATTTTATATGATTATTTTTGATATGATTACCAACATTTTATTGTATTAAAATTTCATGTAAGTTCTCTATTACGATAATTTTGTTGATTCAATCGGTTTACACTTCTTTATCTCACATTTAGAACCGATATTTATTTTTACAGGTTGGCAGCGTTTCGCACCTAGTCATAATTCAGTGTACAATTCACAAGACCCCGAGAATTCCTTATCCAAACAGACCGGAGAACGAGTCGCTACTGTCCAGGTACGTGCTTAATAAACAAACACCTTTAAAGATACTTTCCTCGGAACTCTCACGCATGTGACCTGCATGCACCCTGGGTCATTATTTTTAAGCCTAACGGAAAAAGAAAAAAATAACCGGCTAGTGCCGTGGAAATACAAGAAATTCCAGCTTATTTATGATCGCCATTGTATTTGTACACCCTCCGTTTTATCACCGCGGAGTTAACTCAATCGGAAACCGAAGCGAAGGAGTTGTTGATATTAACTCGCCATTTACCGAACAACGATCTCCATTGATAAAGGGTTGCTTAATTCATTTTTACGGTACATAAATGCCAGTTTCGACAAATTGGTCATGCCATTTCGAAATAAATGCTCTACTAATCCACGTAATCCGTCTTCATATATGGCACTTCAAGAACAAATTTGAAAATTGCCTCGGGTTTATGACTCATAACAATTTTAATCTGATTTTTTACATGCGATTATAATAGGAAAATTTTCCTGGGAAAAATTATAGATGTGCTCAATGAAAGTCGATTTAGGTAACTGTAATTTTAAAAAATTTACATGGAAAAAAATATATAAGAGCTTCTAATGCTTAATTAAAATCTATATAGGGTGAAACAACTGACAAACTTGCAAGGCTGAATTTCTTCAAAATGTATAATTAAAAGTATTACTTTTGCCAAACTAACCTGTAACGTGAATTACAAATAATTACAAATAATGAAAACCCCGAGTTTTAAATCCATACATGTTACATAAGATAGTTACATATGGCTACTTATAGCTCTCTAACCTGGTAGTCAAAGACAAATTCTATAATTACATATCCACAAGTATGGAAAGAGTCGCGAATATGCCACGTTTATAAAAAAGGAACTAAGAACGACATAACTAACTACCGGCCCATAGCTATTATAAGTGTAACTTCTCGACTTTATTTTCATATTGAAAAATCAATATCTCCGTACCAACATGGATTTATCAACATGGATTTTAGTCGTTCAACTACCTCAAATCTAGTTGAGGACACCCAATTTATTGCTGAAGCTTTGGATGCAGGAAGTCAGGTTGATGTTGTGTATACTGATTTTTCCAAAGCTTTCGATCGCCTTGATCATAATTTATTAACATTGAAATTAGAGTAATTTGATATATCCCCTACTCTATTATTTCTGTTTAAATCTTATTTTAGTAATAGGTACAAATTTGTGCAGTATCGAGGCTTTCAGTCATATAAATTCTATCAATCTTCCGCAAGGGCCAATCCTGAGACCACTGTTATTTATTATTTTTATTAATGACTTAACTGAATGCCTCGATGTCAACTATTTACTTTATGCGAACGACCAATTTACTGACCTTGGTGTTACAACCGATAATAGATTATCGTTTGACGAACACATTAGTTTGGTAACCAAATCCGCTTAAAGAACTAAGGCTCTATTTTACGTAATTCTAAGGACTTTTAGAACGTAAAGGTTCTAAATATATTGTATGCAGCATTTGTGCGTTGCAAACTTGAATATGCATCAGTTGTTTGGAGTCCAATTTATAATGTTTATAATATTCAATTAGAGAAAGTGCAACGGAGATTTTTAAAGACTATTTAATTTATTTCTTGTTTTAATTTTAACTGTCTTTGTAGTAGACGAGTTATGTTTTCAATTATATTCCTTTTTAAAATTACAAATAACACTTTAAATCCTCTTTAGTTTCAAGGATTTTATATCATGTTCCTAGACTTAATTCTAGATTTCACTCTGTTTTACAATTACCCACACCTGGTACCAATTTGGAATGACAAAAAAATTGTAAGAGCTACAAATACTTAATTAAAATCAATACAGGCTGTAACAACTAGAACACAACAAACTTTCAGGGCTGATTTTCTTTGTTAAAATCGGTTCTACGACACACTGAATCTTTCATAGAAAAAAATAAACTTGGGAGCTTAATAATTCTTACCCTCTTCGACATATGACTGTGTATACTGGAATATGAAATATCTAGAAATCACTGTGAGTAGATGCCATGCAGCACTGGTTATGGCCTCGGCCCCTAACAGCATATCTGTATGCTGGGTAAAGGGACACGAGCGGTGCTATGGCAATAAAGAAGCTGACAAGCTAACCAGGAGCGCATCGGGCCTCAACATTTTTGGACTCGGTCCCTCCAGTGTGCTTCCGTTGTCGGCACTTGCTGGAATTGCTAAGGAAGACACCCACAAAGAATTCATGAAACGGTGGGATGAAACGATTAGCTGCCACTTCGCTAAGAAGCTCTTAGTGTATCCTAGCAAAGACAGCCAAAAAATACCTGGCTATGTCTAGGTCAAATCTTCGCCTGGTGACAGGTATTGAAAGTGGACACTGTTGGCTAAGGAAACACCTTTACAATATGGGGAAGTGTGAAACACCACTTTGTAGGGGCTGTGAATAGGAAGACGAGGCAGTATTGCATGTAGTATGTGAATGCACTGCCGTCTCGTCAACAAGGGAGTCCATGTTGGGAGAACTCTGGCTTCCCCCTGAGCAACGTCACCACCGTTTTCACTGTAATAGGCTGGCTGGCGGCTCAGGGGCCTAAGTGTTGTAGCTTCGCTACCCTCCCCACAACTCCAGAACTTCATATTCCAAACTAACCTGGATCGTGAATTACACATAATTACAAATAACGAAAACCTTGAGGTTTATATCCATACCTACATGCTACAGAGACAGACGCACTGGTACATATGGTTTCATATAACTGACTTGGTAGTCACAGACAAATCAAAGAACAGAGCTGGAGCTATCCAAACTCTAAAGACTGACCTGCGATACGGATGACATGGAGTGCTTTTACTTTTTTATTAAGGCAATAGTAACAATAAGTGCGTACAAGCTGAAGAATTAACACTAATTGCCATTATGTGTGAAACTCCACTCGATTATAACAAGAGTCACACATTCTCAGCTCGAGATAGATAGTGACTATATAACTCCAGAGTTCAACTTTGATGTCTCACAAAACTCAGTTATTCTAGGATGGTAAGGTAGAAATAGTCTGTCCGCCTGAACACTAGTGTGGATCCAAAACTGTCAATGGGTATGAAGCAGGAATATTTGGTTCAAGTCCTAGGCTCAAAAGATCTATATCCCTGGAAAGTACCACAACAGTATTCACAAGTACATATACTTACCATTAAGCTGTGTTTGCGAGAGAGCATCAGGAAAAAAAATATAAAAGCAAAAAGATCCTTATCTACTTCGATAACCAAGCAGCAATAAAGACTCTGGCAAGAGCACCATTTCCTTAAAACTGGTCTGGAAATACCTGCAAGTTCTTATTCTGACCACCCACTTCGAGGTAATACTCAAATGGGTACCAGGACATGCAGAACTGGAACTGGTCAATGAAGAAGCGATACCATAGCAAGAAAGAGATCTGCAGAAACTTTTATAGGTCCTGAACCTTGACTTTCGAATACCAGAAATATCGATGTGTAACATCAGTGACATTGAAGCCACATACCAACGCAAATATAGAGTAAATTGATGGTAAAAAACTGAAAATATAGCAACTAGGTAGAAGTCAAATCAAGTAGGCTATGGAATGAAACCATCATATGAAAGCTATGTAATGAGGAAGGTCATGCAGTCTGCCAGATGATCGTCGCAGTGTATAACCTTTTGAGAACAAACTACCAGCAGGATTTTCATGACGAAGCGAAGGCAACAAACCTGTTCACTTGGAATACAGAGACAGCAACACAATGTCAGTAGGCTGTTGCATCTGCTGGCAGTTTACTAATGTAAATTAATGTAAGAGCTCCTCAATCGTTCAGTTTTTGACCTCAAGTCATTAAAAAGCCCAGTTGTGGATTTATCTAGTGAATTTTTAAAAGAAGCAAATTTTCTCTACACTTTCGAAAAATCCGTTATCTGTTTCAAAATGTATGCTTTTTAATTCCACAGTCAAACCTTTATTACAGTGACATGTTTAACTAATATCCCCATTATTATTCATCTAAGCTGAGATTCAAAGCATGGAATGGAATTATTCTGGGAAGCAAGTAGTCTGAGGCCTAATATTAATTGCTAAGATCATTCGTCATTAGAACCACCAAATATAGACATTTTCAAACTGACTAGTTCTCTTCTCATCACCAATATGTCTTAAATGAGGTGATGAAGGGTAAGATGTAAAACTCTATTTTGTTAAGTGCCAAACAAGCCGTGCTTTCATAGTTCCTAAAGCCATACTCAAAACGTAACTGTCATACTGAAATTACTAAACCACATTTCAAAGTTTCAAACAAGCTAGTTGCAGAATTAACTTAAAAATAAAAAAGCTATTAATACTTCAAAAAAAAACTTATATTTTAATTATATTAAAACAAAAGCATTATTTCTATTTCTGAAAAAAAAAAAACATTATTTTATTAATTTATTACGTTTAGTACTAAGTACTAACAATTTTGTATTTGGGATGCCCAGTGATATAAAATTTTCAAATCGTTTCTAAAAATGATAATTTTTTCATGTTCTTTTGACATTTGGAACCCAGAAATGCAGAGTACAATCTGCAGATGTGTTTCCAAAATTTATCAGGTATTTTATACAGTATCGAAAGATAAGTCCGATAATATTTCCATACATATTAAATTTCGTTCCACTCCACATCCATTTATAATAGCATTACTCCACACTATTACATGTCGAACAAGCCCTACAATTTGGGTGGTGGTTATTGTCAAATAACGTGTGGGCTTAATTTCTCCTCTATAAATATTTATAAACCCCCCCAAAAAATACTTTTAATCCATTGTTTCTACTAATGCGTTGTAACTGTTTAAATTATACCGGTTTGGTCTTAAGTTAAGACAGGGTTCCCATGGCCAAGCGTTTATATATCACACGTGTTCCGTCCAAGGAATTGACGCAATTAAGCGACTTCCGCAATGGGCACACATCTTACATCCCTTTGCATGTTGGCTGGTCGTCCAAAGACACCTGTACGTACTTATCGAGGCACTTAACACAGCGCTTATAATATAATATAGCTGTCCGTCAACGTTTTGCATCAGTCTTGTACAGGGTGCCCGCAGTATACTAGCCATAATTATGCACAATACAGGGTGTGGCGTGTATAATCTATAAAAATTAAACTACAGCTTCCTGATGATATTTGTAATAGAAAGTTTATTTTCGCGTTTTTTTTTTTTGTAAATTAAAGTTCAATTATTCAACGAAAATGAAAGCCGACCCTGTGTTATTTATTAAAAACTTTGAAAATGTTTTTATGCGACCCGAGATGCAACCTTATAATTTAAGTCGGTATAATCTAATACTAATAATACTAAAAGAAGGTTAGGTTACATTGTCAAAAAATTTTTGCAGTGAACTGATTTTGTATTTGTATTGAATTCATTATTCACTAAATTATTAAATATTAAGCATCATCCATCGACACATCAGTGTTAAAAAGTGAAAGATTCCAGACAAAATTTTTTATTTTGTAATTCCACGATAGTTAGTGTAATTTTTATAAAGAAGTAAAAAATAAGAATAGCGTGCCGATTACATTAAAAACGAGGTTCTTACTTTGCTTAATTTTCTAGTTTGTGCACAAACTAGTTTTACAATGTACCGAGAAAACAATGCATTTACTATTTTCGAACGTGTCGATATGGTGTTAGTGTATGGTGCAGCCGGAGAAAATGCGCTCGCGGCGACTAGGTTGTACCGGGAACGATGGCCACAACGTCACCCCCATGTGCAAATACAATCCTACAGTGCGTTCAACGGCTGCGAGATACGGGAAGTGTTATTCCTCGAGGAGAAGTCAGCAAGTGAACCTTAATGTTGAAGATGCAGTGTTGGAAAATCTTGACGAAGATCCCACAATTAGTACTCGACGACTCACACAGCAAGTAGGAACCTCATCTCGTAACATACATCGCATCTTAAGGCGCCAGCTGTTGCACCCCTATCATCTGCAACCAGTTCAACAGATTTTAACACAGGATTGTGATCAACGAATGCGTTTTTGCAGATGGTTTTTACGGCAATGTGCCAATCAAGTAGACCTTCTTGCCTACGTTTGTGTTACAGATGAGGCGACATTTACTCGTGATGAAGTGAATTTCCATAATATGCACATATGGGGCGATGAAAATCCTCACGCGATTAGGAGGAATTGCGAAACGGTATACTTGAAGCTGCTGACACAATTAGGGGAATACCTGGAATTTGGGTAAATATTCGCCAAATTGGGTGCGTCGGTATGACAATCTGGTGTATTTAAAACAAGTACACAAAATACTTAAAGGGCTATTATTGGTACCCCTATAATAATTTTATAAACGATATTCTAATTACAAATGTGGCTCATTTTACATGCGAATGAAATTTGAATTTCCATAATACTCATAATAGGAGTGACGATAATTCACATGAGATTATGTGGACGAGCTTTCAACCGAAATTTTCTATTAATTAGTAGATAGACTTGTTCAGTGAAAGATTATTTTAGTGGTCTATTTATTCTTTCCAGTAGACTAACGGAATCCAAAATTATTTGGATTTTTTAATTATACTAATCTAGTGTCACAGAAAAAGACAGTGACTCATTCTCAACATGTAGATCTATGCGACAGGTAAGGCTTGGAGGAATGCAATTTCATGGGCGTATCGTTTGAGAGGGTCCCAAAAATTGTTAAATATAAAGCAACAAATAGACGTGTCGATTTTGTTAAAAACCAGATTATCCAAGTATCCAGCAGGTATGTAGGTATTTTTTATTTGTAAGTATGTCCGCCACAATTCTGCCCTCAATTCCCTGTTACATCTTTATATTCAATAGTTTTCCCAATCAACAATTCTTCTTTTCTCCATGGTGTTGGTAACGTTTCTAATAATCATCGTCTATTTTAAGGCGCATTATCAATGACAATCACTGCACTAGGTTCCATAAGTCAAAATAGATGCAAATCATTTTTCAAATACCCCAGTGTCCATCCATATGATAATCTCCTGTTTGTCATGGTTCCAATTCATTTTCCGAAAATCTACATACATGTTTTGCCGAGATAATATATTTCCATTCCATGTACGACACTGTTATTTTTTCCATAAATACTCTCTTCATATACTATACTACAATAATTTATCTTAACTATTTCGATTGACAAAATTTCTACTGCTGCTCAGCAGGAAATATGAGTAATATCTGAAATTTCACTTAGAATATGATCCTACTACATTTTGTTCCTCATTTTCATTGCATGCAGTCTATTTATAGGTTTATTTGTTTTTTTACTAATTTACTCATGTCATTAATATTAATCATACACAGGCAGTTGCCAGGTCAAAAAAATTTAGGCTTCTTTTTTAAATATCTTTCAAGTGAATAGACTTACAACTTATGTCGCACAAAAAGTTTCTGTTTACTTTGAAATATTCTGTTACACATTGAACGTATGGCAGGTACTTGCAACGCGAACACACTGTATTTATTTCAATTGACGTGTAGCTACTTAGCCGGTCGATATTTTAATAATTTATTGAGGAATGTTGTAGTTCCTGCGAGATCAGGAATCTGCCCCATGGTGATCATTTTGTCCAGTTAAATATGACTGCTGAGCAGCATACCTTTTTAATTAACAAATAACTCTCGCACCTTTCAACTGCTTACTTATTAGTACTAATTCCATTAGTGTTTCCTTTAATTGGCGATTAGATCAGATGTGGCTGTAAATTTAGAAATGTTATAAAAACCCTCTTTTAATAAATGTTTACAACGTCTCGTATTAATATACTTCCTTATTTGTGCATCTATTTTTTTGATTACTTGGTAGTTTTCTTGTATATATGTTTACACCTTGTATTAATTTACAAACGGACTGAAGTAATAACAGTAAATGTTATAGATTTAAATTGGTAATTTTTCTCTAACATCTTTCATAGGGTTTTAATTGAAAAAAAGTTTTTGTGTGTTTTAATTAGATACAATTATAAAGTTCCTGATTTTATGTTAATTTCATTTTCGTTCCCATAACTTATTTATGTAATGTTTAATGAAGTGAGATGAAGATTTATATTTTCCCTAAAATATCTTGTGTTGTAGAAAATACTACTTCTAATGCTCAACCAAGGAAAGCTATCAATTAACAAGACTTATTTAATAAATTTTTTCGACGTATTTGCCCAGCTTTCTAATAATATATTTAGTCCATCTGTCTACAAACTTATGAATATCCTCCTCATAAAAACTCTTTGGTGTTGATTTTGACCAACTTTGCACTGCCTTTATTATTTTTTTACATTAATCTTCCATGCATCTTTTTTTTTTTAATTTGAATCTCCACTCTATATCTGTTTTATTGCTTAAATTACTTTTAAGCAGTTTTTACTTTACTAGTGCGCCAGCTACTCCAGGAACAGAATTCTATGTACGTACAACTGTCTACAGTTCAGAAATTTATAGATGATAATGCTGCAACAAAAGTATTTTTTGTAATGAACATTCAGAAACTTTTGGGTAGTAAACCTAGCTTGGTATGAATCAGAGACGGGCTGTGTCAAAAAATTAGACAGGAACAATTTCTATAAACACCCTAGTAACAGATCTATTAAACACTTTTCTCTCGTAGTGTCGATATAACTTTAGTAAAAACCGGTGGGAAGAATAAGAATGCAAGTTGCAGAAACATTTAGATCAAGGTTTTTTAACTGGTGTATTAATTAATTTTGTCAGCGCATGTTATTCACGAATCCAGAACTTAGAATGCCATAGTGAACATAAATACCTTGAATATACAGGATGTAACGACGATTTTGTGATTTCTTTCGTCTTGAAAAAAAAAAACAGTAGTTTCCTGAAACATTTGACACTGACCCCCTTCAAAAATAAATGTGAAACGTGGTTTTTGATTAAATACTCAAGAACAGTTGAAAATACGGAATTGAAATTTGTGTTGTGTCTGTTCTTAATGGTAGCTATCTACTTGTAAATGAAATTCAACCAGTAGCGTAGGAGTTGAGAGGTTTCAACAGAATGTTTTGATAATTTGATATTTACTGTTCATTAATAAAAGCCAGAAACAACAGAATTACTACGAACAACGTCAGTAGCGGATACAAGATGAAATAAGTTAAATTTTCGTTTTTTGAATGACAGTTTAGGATGTTAATATCTGTCCGAAATGTTGAGCAATATGACAGATTATCATGTTATTCATAAAGAATACATTCTCCGAACGTTCAAAAGAAATTTTGATTGGAAACCATCTATCTGTAAGTAGATCATTCAGTGATCAGGTAGCCTCTTAAGAAGTGAAACTTTCGAAATACTTTTTCACTTCGATTTCTAAAAAAAATGTTTAAATCTAATTCTTAATTGCACCAAAAGTAGCTTAAATGTCTCTAAAATTAAAATTCTGAGAAGATTTATTAAAAAATCTTGTGTTGACGATTATACCATATAATATCGATTAATTTTCTTTACTATCAACAGAACAGAAACCTCAAAAAATTCGATGACCTATTCCCATGAGCGATGAAAAAATTAAATTTCAAAGTAGATCATGAAAATGTGAAACAACTTTTTCTTGGAAAGTATATTTCATTTACATTTCTGAATTATGCGTAGGTATAGTCTTTCCAATCTTAATTGAAGACCAAAGGGCTAGGCAGTATGTACCAGGCTCGGTCGCTACGCAGCAACTCGGTATTGAAATATTTGAAAAACTTGTTCCCATATTTATTTAGCCATACCCATACACAGGTCTGGTCGAACTAAATGTGGAGGTGGTAGAAAAGTATATACCCAGTTGAAGAATGTGCGCTAGGTCAAACGGCGAACAAACACAGCCGCACTGGGCGACTGGGTCATAAATTACAGTTGTCGACAAATTGCCTAGCAGTGCAGTGCAGCAATGTGAAATTTGGTGTGATTCAGGTAATTTTAATTTATTATAGGCACCTTCTATTAATCATTCAGATTACAATATTTGCGAAAGGGAGAAATAAGAGGGATATTTTGTTTACTAATATTATTACAACATGGCATTTTTGAGACCTTTTGAAACGGAACAAAACGAACTACCGCCAGAAAATATTGAATTAGTAGAACCGGTTGTTGATGAAACAGATTTCGAATTTAAAAATAAAGATTTACATGTTCAATGTCAGCGTCTCATTTCAAATATTTACGATTATTTAAATAAGGAAGAAAATGAAAAATAAGATAATGAAATTATAAATAGAATTCATATATTAACTAAAGTTTCATTGTCCACAATTTTTCGTGTTATTAAACAAGGTTAAATTTAAATATATCGATGACATGAATGGCCAAATGAATACATAATAGAAATTTTCTACACATTATATTGCTAGACGTTTTTATCCATGTTCAACTGACTTCGGAAAGACTATACCATTGAATATATAAATCCAAATAATACAATGCAATTTCCTTACAGTAACAACTTACAAGTCAAGTTAGACCTAAAATACATCAGTGATGTCGGATTTATGAGATGTCTGATGGGTTTAACTTGTAAAAGAAAGTTATTTTACGATATTGCCTATAACGATTTATTTGTGGTATTTTTATTAGGTACTTTTAGAAAACACCGTTCATGATGTTCAAAGTTTAAAAACTATGACAGTGTTACCAACATTTTTAGCATCAAAACGTAGGTGAAAATCGATAAAATTTAAAGTTTTTCCAAGAACTCGCGGTTATCTGTATAAAAAGTAGCCTGAAGTATAGTTTCAGATTTTCGACAAATGCTTACCTCTAATTGTCGAGAGAATAAAGTAAAATAATTAACACTTGTCTATTAACCTTCTTCTGAAGAGTTCCTATCAATTTCATTTTTTTTAAATTCAGCTTAGAAAGGTGAATTATACGAATAAAACTTACGAGACACAAAGGCTTTCCTTAGAAATGGACTATCCAAATCTGTCAAAAAAGATTGTTTTCAATACCAAATGACTCTTTTTGATACCTGAACTCCTTAAACTCCAATGATTAGTTTTTGTTCAAATGTTTTAATATAGATACAGCTTGTCAAGCGTAATATCTCGAGAACACTTTAAAGATGCGTATTGATGAGAGCCAGAAAATATTAGTTTGACAAGCAGTATACATTTGAAAAATAGTAGCTACTATAAAAAGAATTGTACTACTTTTGAGTTTAACTTTAAAAGTTCATCTTTAAAAAGGTCTTTAACTTATCGAAAATCCACTGTTTTCGTCTTCTGAACCTTTTTTGACTTTTTGTTTTAATAGCTCTGACAGTTTGATAGTTTGATAGTTTTTTGATAGTTTGACAGTATTAAAAGGAAAAATCAAAAACATTCAGAAGACGAAAACAGTAGATTTTCGAAACGTTAACGACCATTTTAAAGTGTGCGATATTAAGTGGTGTTTTTGTATTTTGTATTTGTCTGTTTTTTTTTTTTAGTGTGAGATTTTTTGGTTAGAAAAAACTATTTTCATAAAAATAACCCCTGACTGATCCTTTTGGCCAAGAGTTCATTTCACTAATTTTTTAAATTTTTTCACAGGTGGCAAAATACCCAAATACACAAAAAATAAAAAAAACATACAAATGTGTAGATAACTTCGAACAATAAAAGACCTATTATTTCTACAAATATTACAAAATAATGGCTAGATCTTTTTCTTCAGAAAAATACGTAATTTTCCTGTTTCTTAATAAAATTACGATTTAAGTGTCCTAAATATACGTATGTCAATAATTTTGGGTGTACTACACAGTGTATATAATTTTTTTTTTTTAATGTGTTATGAAAGTTTATCGAAATTGTCATTATCATGAATGTTGGCTACTTCTACAATTTATATGTCAACCATTTCTCCCTAATTGTTTCTTAAGCTCCTTTTTTCTTTTAATACTATGGTTACAATCATCGAAAAAATGATTTATTTGTGCTGTTGTAAAATTGGTTATTGTTTCCTAACAACAATAAACTTATTTTATGTACCTAGTCCCGAATGGAGCGCAGCTCGGCTGATTGATGTCGTAAACGCTAGACCATTCATTCATCCATTCATATCAGCCGCTTATCTCTCAATAAATACACATACCGGAATGTGTTAACACTTACAGCAGACACTTTGGGGCTGAGAAATTGACTATATCTAAAACTAAATGAGTTAACATTATGGTAATGCCGTCACGTTACCCATTCCACAATATTCGAGTTTGACCTTTGGTTTTAAGGCTTCGATTTTCGAATTTAAATAAAAAGCCCCTTAAAACGTTGGTAACACTTTTAGATTCTTTTTATTTTATCTTATCGGTGCTCTGTATACAAGCGACAATAAAGCATTTAAATTTCAAATGGGCTCTAAAATGCCAATTAATTAAAGAACACACAGGCAGGCGAACACGCGAAAGGCAACGAGATAAAAGGGAAAAACACGAAACTTAATTAACCGCCTTAATGATTTCTAATACAAAATTCAGGTGACTTTTTCTGAAGGGACTAACTTTTTTCTATAACAATCTCATTTTCCTTTTGTTTCTATATAGGGTGTGGCGTGTATAATTTATAAAAATTAAACTACAGCTTCCTGTAACAGGAAACTCTTATACGAAAAAGTTCTAACTTCGCGTTTTTTTTATCTATCAGACATAAACCACAGGACTCTTCTGATGTTCAAGTGTATATTTTCCAGAAATAGATCTGGCAAAGTGTATTCTAAGTTTAAATATTGAATGAAAATGGTCACCGATAATTCCAGCCCATATGTTAACAGCAAATTGATGTAGGAAATGGTACATGATTGTTGCCTTTGGTTTATTCTCCATTCTTAACTGTTGTGGAAATTTATTATTTAATTTTTTGTAAAACATGACTCGTAAGTAAGTAGAACTGTGCTGTAGAAGTCATTTTCTTTTTGTAAATTGTAAAATTGTGTAAACTCTTACAAAATGTTCTCTTAACGTTTTGTGGACCATAGACTTTGAAAAATTGAATTCAGAAACAATTCTTCGAATAATTGATTGTGGATTTTCTCCAAGGGCATTTAAAATGGATTTTTCCACGTCTAAAGTCCTTACTGGTCGTGGACTAGCAGGTTCTCTAGTATGAGCCAAAAAATATCTTTTTCTCGAAACCTTCGATCCATTGCGTCGAAAGTATTGGTGTCAGGAATTAATCGACTTGGAAATTCTTCAGCATATTGCCTTGCAGACGCTAAAGAATTAGATGTACATACTGGAATAGCAAATGCATATTGGCCAATTGAATTAAACGACATAATGCCAAAAATTAATATAATAGAAAATTTTTTACAACGTATACTGTAAAAAGAATTCACTCAAATTTCACTCAATTTCACTCAATAATGTATCAATTTCTGTCCACACCGGATTGAGTGAAATTTTCTCTATCAGAAATCAGAAATGAGTGAGTTTTACTCGAGTCCCAGTTACTGCTAACTATCAATTCAGCGACTTGACTCTATTTTGAGTATATAAAACCAATTTAGAGTTGACTTTTTCTCTAATATGATTTAAATTTAACTATTATTTACTCAGTCTTGGTTTTTAATTAACTAAATATTGAGTGCAAAAATTAATCCCTCATAAATGATTAATTAGGATATACAGTGTTGAAATTAATTCACTTCGCGGGGCCTCCCCCTGTCCTGGCTGAGACCCGCCGTCGCCGGCTAAGGTCTGTTCTCCTGGCGATCATGCTTTTAGAAGGGGTTTACAATCCCTTAAATGTAAGCCACTGAATATTGTTTTTCAAACAAATCTTTCGAAACTTTTTTAGAAAAATAATTCAATTTGAAAGTGTCAATTGCTAAGTTTTAGTCAGGGGCGCCGCAAACTAGAAGGGAGAGGTGTTAGCTTAATTGTACTCTAACTTTTTTGTATGTGGACTTTTCGAGTTTTTCGTTTAAAAAAAAGTAGGTAAATTTATATAATTCTTTAGTAAATAGGTCCTCTCTGACAACAGAAAATTTTGTTAGTAGGAGAACGAAAAAAAAAGGGATACATGGGGTACATTAGACCAAAATAATTTGACAAAAAACAATCCTCGACTGAACAATTTTGCAGGGAGGTACAATTAAGCGCAGCAAAGAAAATCATCGCTATACAAAAATAAATCATATGTCGTTAACAATTTCCTATATTAATAACTTTCTACTCGTATATGTTCAGGTGTTTCTGTATATTATTGTTATTCAAACCATATAGCTTTTTCGTACCCCTAACAGCAGGATTTCTTTGAGGTTTATATTTTCATGCAGCATATTTACAAATATTAGTAAAATAATACTGTCACCAAAACCGCAAGAGAAACTGCAAATCAACAGTTTCAATATTTGTTATTTACGTTAAACGAAATAAAAGTAATAAAGTTTAATATAGAACCTATCATACTGATTTATTAAATTAGGCAGATAAAGCTTCAATTTTCAAATATTTATTATACTGTCCCCGTTGTCCTGCACAAGTTAAATGTATTATAAAATATAAAACGGCCTGACAAAGTTCCGTATAATATAAATAAATGATGTATGCATTGCACGCCAATTAAAAATTGGCATAATATTTCACGATTTAAATCAACAAAACTTTTTATCAACGTTAAATTTATACACAACAGAAAATCTATTAATTATAATAAGATACAACTGTATAATTAGTTCAAAAATAAATTAACGTCGTTATTCATAATTAATGATTCCCAAGACGAAGCGGCGTTTTAAAAACCATCTGCTTAAGGTTATGAAGTAAAAAACTATATAATTAAATATTAATAAAGATATTAAACACACCATATAAGAGTTGTTATTACAACGGTTACAAAGAAATTTAAAATAGATTATTTTTTCTTTTTTGGTTAAAAGTATAATAAAATAGGGAATTAAGTAATTTTGTTTGTAAACCTAGAGGCTTGGATTAAAGTTTGCTTTCCATATAAATTATTGAGGCGACTTGTAAACACGTTTTTAAAGTTATTAAATTAATATTCTTGTTGCCTTTTCATATGGCGATTAATAAATCCTTAAAGTAGCCTATCAATGTGTTTGTTTGGGGCGCATACATTAATGGGATATTGGCAATAATTCTTTCAGATGCTAATTTATATTGCCTGCGTTATGACTACATAAAGATTCAACTTTATTTTTAATTAATAGCCAACTTCGATTTGTACCCACATAAAACTATTTTTAACTGCGGCACTTCAAAGAGAGGAATTTTATGGATCGGATTCGTACGTTGCGAGTTGTCAAGTGAGCGTTGGAAAATTGTGGGGGAGCGTGGGGGATTGTGAATTGTGAGGTAATGTTGGTATCATTGAAATGTCAAAAATTGAGGAAATATTCTTTTAATTCGTCCCTTCAAAATTAAAGAGGTTCAGTTTAATATCCGTTTCACAATTTCATCACACACATGTTTTCTTTTCCAAACAAGATAATATATCAACAAATAACAAGGATTAAAAATATAATGCAACATATACAAAAAAAAATGTAAAATCACAAAATAAAGGGAAATGTACACTGATGAAACGAGTAAGTAATATTATATTTCGTTGTGCCTCTTTTTGATGCTTGAAAATAGCGTAAGACATCAAACATTGGTTCTCACCATAACTTAACCTAGTACTTAGGCATAGTATAATTACTACTTTTGATGCATGTACCTTCTCATAGTCCATTGAAATGAAGGCTGAACCTCCATTTTTTCCTCTGTCGATCAAACCTGGGCGCAAATATGTATTCGACCCTCAGGAATCCGAATCCGCAAAAATTTTTGACCTAGGTGGTCAGGAAAGGGGTCAAAAGGTCAAAAAACCGTAAAAAATAAGGTTTTTCGCAAATATCTCGTAAACTACGGCAAGTAGCAAAAAAATAATTGCACCATCGTGTTCCCAGGGAAATTTTACATCGATTTTATGCTATTGCTTATTAAAATTAAATAAATTTATGTCATCTTTTGGACAATTACTAAGCACGAGAGGGGAAGTGTATATCTCCGGCGGTGGGGAGTAGTACAGCGCGCACCCTACATGTATCGGCTGACTCGCAGTCGACAGCTCTAGCAGGTGTGCCTGTTTGGAATATAATGCGATTTCAAATATAATTAGCCTGCAGTTGTAGTGGATTTTTTTTTGCTACTTTAATTTTTAAATGAAAAACCAAAAATATTACTAATGATTAATGAATGAACAGAAAAAAATTTTTAGAATGAAATACTTATTGCAAAAATGAAATATACAGGGTGTCCCGAAATTAGGGGGTAATATTTCTACAGGGTGTTCTGTGTCGAAAAAGATTACTTTTTCTTTATATAAACGTGGGTCCAAAAATTCTTCCTAAATTTACCATAACTTTTTTGTGCGTTGACTTTTTTTAACTTTTGAAAAGTATGAAATTTCATGATTTTTTATTAAAAAAAGGTACTCTTGGTTCATATTGGTAGAATGTTCCATTTTTGTGTAAAATCCGTTTAAAAATAATGTTATATGTGTTAATCATCGGGAATTGAAATTGTCAATATCGCAGATTTTGAATAACAAATATGCGTTTGACGTTATTTGCATTGACAGTTCAGTTATTTAGTTTTTGTGAATTGTTATCTTCATAAAAATTCTCGAATCTTTAGTAAATGATTATTTGACAAAGTAAAAAAAAAAAAATTATTTGCAGCCAAATAAATGAATCCTCTGTTGTAATTCTTCCAAATGATTTATTTCTGTAGCATAAACTACAGCCTTCAACCTACCCCACAGAAAGTAATCTAGAGGATATAGGTCTAGAGACCGAGGTGGCCATGGAATGGGACCATCTCTACCTATCCACTTGAAAGGAAAATTACCGTTTAACCAATTTATGACATTATGGGTAAAGAGAGGTTGTTGATAGTGTAATGTTAAGCGTACTTTTAACGGTGTATCATCCAATAGTTCTCTTACATCATTTTGCAGAAAGTTTAAGTATCCTTCTGTATTCAGACAAACGGGAAACTGGATTGGTCCAAGTAGCTAGGTCCCCTAAAATTCCTGTTCACAAATTTATTGCAAATCTATTTTGAAAATTTGTGCGCTGTATTGCCTGTATTTAATGGATTTTATACAAAAATGGAACATTCTACCAATATGAAACAAGAGTACCTTTTTTTACTAAAAAACTGAAATTTCATACTTTTCAGTCAAAAGTCAAAAAAGTCAACGCATAAAAAAGTTATGGTAAATTTTACCCCCCTCCCCCCCAGTGTTGGAACGTATGTGATGAAAATTTGTAAATTTCGTTTCAGTAGCGGACTGAACACGTAAGAGTTAAGCTAATTACCAAATTTTATAAATTTATCTCTACTGGTTTCGGAGTTATTTAGAAAAAACCATCATCAGATTGTCCCCTTTAATCGGCTATAACTTCCTTAGGAAGAATTTTTGGGCCCACATTTATATAAAGAAAAAGTATTATTTCTCGACATAGAACGCCCTGTAGAAATGTTGCCCCTAATTTCGGGACACCCTGTAGTTCTCTGAAAAATTGACTAGTAAAGCCAATTCTACAAATACTTGTTCATAAAAAAAGTAAAAATTTGTATAAACAATTCTTCACAGAATGACAACCTTTTATTTCTTAATTTTAAAGATAGTAAACTTTTGAGGAATTGAATAATGAATAAAATAAGCCTAGTAGTCCGGACGAATTAGGTTTTTTTTCAAAAATCGGGCCTACCTCGAATTTTATGGGCTTAAAATTAAGTAAAAAATACACAGAATAAAAGCCTAAATTTGTGTATTTGTAGAGATCGAGCGTCATATTGTTTATAACAAAAGAAAATAAAATAATTGCTTTTTTCAGTTTTTCGCTTATATCTCCGAAAATAAACCTCTAATCGATATGAAGTAAAAATAAAAAAGTTATTAACAAAAAACTAAAAAAAACGGTAACTAGGATCCTTTTCTCGGCGATTTTTTAATATACAGATTTCAAACCAATTGCATGAAAGAGTGCTTAAAAAACATAAATTTCTTAAAAAAAGCGTCTCGATCCAACCAATAGGAGTCGAGATATTTTTTTTTATTCTGGCTGTTCTATTTACTATTTTGTAATAAACTTGGGCTCGTTGTGAAGTAGAAGACCTCCTTTATACGTTGAATTTTTTTTTGAAACGATTTGACCAAGAAATGACCAAGTAAACGTTCGTTAAAGGCAGCGCGATTCGCGCGGCTGAGCGGTAGTCAGGAGAGGGGAGTGCTGTGACGTCGTAATGCCCTTGCTGCGCTCATCTTCGCAAAATTCTTCCTTAACAAATGGATTGTGGCATTTAGAAGGCAGCTACCGATATGCTTTTTTTTTAATCGACTTTATTTGCGTGCTCAGAAGAGGTCGACGTATAAAATATTGTCTTAAAATTAACTGTTGATGCCTACGAAATTTAGCACATTTTTCTTTTCGCCGCTAATTTTGCAATAAAAAAAATGTTGTGAGCTTTCGCAAAAGCCTACCGTTGTATCAAATTTCCTCAGGAACAAAATAATTAAGTATACTTCATATCGATTAGAGGCTTATTTTCGGAGATATAAACGAAAAACTGAAAAAAAGCAATTGTTTTATTTTCTTTTGTTATAATAAACAATATGACGCTCGATCTCTACAAATACACAAATTTAGGCTTTTATTCTGTGTATTTCTTACTTAATTTTAAGCCCATAAAATTCGAGGTAGGCCCGATTTTTGAAAAAAAACCTAATTCGTCCGGACTACTAGGCTTATTTTATTCATTATTCAATTCCTCAAAAGTTTACTATCTTTAAAATTAAGAAATAAAAGGTTGTCATTCTGTGAAGAATTGTTTATACAAATTTTTACTTTTTTTATGAACAAGTATTTGTAGAATTGGCTTTACTAGTCAATTTTTCAGAGAACTACAGGGTGTCCCGAAATTAGGGGCAACATTTCTACAGGGCGTTCTATGTCGAGAAATAATACTTTTTCTTTATATAAATGTGGGCCCAAAAATTCTTCCTAAGGAAGTTATAGCCGATTAAAGGGGACAATCTGATGATGGTTTTTTCTAAATAACTCCGAAACCAGTAGAGATAAATTTATAAAATTTGGTAATTAGCTTAACTCTTACGTGTTCAGTCCGCTACTGAAACGAAATTTACAAATTTTCATCACATACGTTCCAACACTGGGGGGGAGGGGGGTAAAATTTACCATAACTTTTTTATGCGTTGACTTTTTTGACTTTTGACTGAAAAGTATGAAATTTCAGTTTTTTAGTAAAAAAAGGTACTCTTGTTTCATATTGGTAGAATGTTCCATTTTTGTATAAAATCCATTAAATACAGGCAATACAGCGCACAAATTTTCAAAATAGATTTGCAATAAATTTGTGAACAGGAATTTTAGGGGACCTAGCTACTTGGACCAATCCAGTTTCCCGTTTGTCTGAATACAGAAGGATACTTAAACTTTCTGCAAAATGATGTAAGAGAACTATTGGATGATACACCGTTAAAAGTACGCTTAACATTACACTATCAACAACCTCTCTTTACCCATAATGTCATAAATTGGTTAAACGGTAATTTTCCTTTCAAGTGGATAGGTAGAGATGGTCCCATTCCATGGCCACCTCGGTCTCTAGACCTATATCCTCTAGATTACTTTCTGTGGGGTAGGTTGAAGGCTGTAGTTTATGCTACAGAAATAAATCATTTGGAAGAATTACAACAGAGGATTCATTTATTTGGCTGCAAATAATTTGTTTTTTTTTTCTTTGTCAAATAATCATTTACTAAAGATTCGAGAATTTTTATGAAGATAACAATTCACAAAAACTAAATAACTGAACTGTCAATGCAAATAACGTCAAACGCATATTTGTTATTCAAAATCTGCGATATTGACAATTTCAATTCCCGATGATTAACACATATAACATTATTTTTAAACGGATTTTACACAAAAATGGAACATTCTACCAATATGAACCAAGAGTACCTTTTTTTAATAAAAAATCATGAAATTTCATACTTTTCAAAAGTTAAAAAAAGTCAACGCACAAAAAAGTTATGGTAAATTTAGGAAGAATTTTTGGACCCACGTTTATATAAAGAAAAAGTAATCTTTTTCGACACAGAACACCCTGTAGAAATATTACCCCCTAATTTCGGGACACCCTGTATATTTCATTTTTGCAATAAGTATTTCATTCTAAAAATTTTTTTCTGTTCATTCATTAATCATTAGTAATATTTTTGGTTTTTCATTTAAAAATTAAAGTAGCAAAAAAAAATCCACTACAACTGCAGGCTAATTATATTTGAAATCGCATTATATTCCAAACAGGCACACCTGCTAGAGCTGTCGACTGCGAGTCAGCCGATACATGTAGGGTGCGCGCTGTACTACTCCCCACCGCCGGAGATATACACTTCCCCTCTCGTGCTTAGTAATTGTCCAAAAGATGACATAAATTTATTTAATTTTAATAAGCAATAGCATAAAATCGATGTAAAATTTCCCTGGGAACACGATGGTGCAATTATTTTTTTGCTACTTGCCGTAGTTTACGAGATATTTGCGAAAAACCTTATTTTTTACGGTTTTTTGACCTTTTGACCCCTTTCCTGACCACCTAGGTCAAAAATTTTTGCGGATTCGGATTCCTGAGGGTCGAATACATATTTGCGCCCAGGTTTGATCGACAGAGGAAAAAATGGAGGTTCAGCCTTCATTTCAATGGACTACTCATCAGTTAAGAGCATGCTACTCCTCTACCATCATATTAACTATTCATTAGAAGATAAATATCATATAATATCCACATGAAATATTAAAGAAGTAAACATCTTTTATTGCTTTTTTAATTAATATTTTACGACGATCGTTTTATATTTACGCTATGTACGTGTATCTAATCTAGATGGTCTTTCATAAAACCTGAGTCTGATATTGTAGAAAATGGCGGTTTCAAAAAATTGTCTTAGTTCTAAAACAGAAAGCCCGTTAATAAAATTTCAGGCATTTTCGATTCATTTAGTTAGAAACATCGAATATCGATGGTTAAATGACAGAAATATTGGTTTATTGCATTGGAATTGGAGCTAAGAATGACAAGAATTGAGTAACATCGGAAAAGGAGCGAATGTGATAATGAAAAAATTCAAAATCGAAAATAAGAAATTACTATTTTTCCTGGTATTGTTTCCTGGATTTTCAACACTTCCTCAGGTCCGAAATTTTCTAAATTTGGTCATGTTTGACCAAATTATATGCAGTATCCGGGAAATAAAAATGATAAAAGTATTCAGAACCGAAAGAGGAAGACTCAGGAATTTTTTTCTGACACTATCAATTTGGTCAAAATTGGCGGAAACTTGAAAAATTGCTCAAAAAATTTTGGGATTACAAATGCATTCTTTGTAAGATTATTTTGTTTTGAGATTTTTCGAATTTGGAAGTCCGTTTCCGTGATCTGAATGATTTTTTTTTTTCAAATTCAGTGGGCAGCACTGAAAGAGCAGCCCCAAAAACGGGGTTTAGATGTTTGATTAAATTCTTCGCCCAGCTGCAAAGGTGCCTGTGATCAAAGATACTCTCACGAAAATTCGATTTTAATCGTTAATGGGATAAGAAATGAAAATGTTTAAAATTAATTTTATTGTAAACATCTCATTCCTCTAACTTTACTTTTGATTGTGAAGAAAAAGGCTCAAGAAACAACAATTTTGGTTGGAAATTCTTTATTCGATTCGAAATAAGATTTTGTCCAATGTCAGTTAGCAACTCGATAAGCCTTTCCCAGTTTCGACACCATCTACTGTCGAAACTTTGTTCAAATGTTAAACGTACTAATTTTCTATTCCTGACCTGTTCTTGAATCAGTTGCTTTTGAAAAGCTGTGTTTCATATTACATCTGTGACGGATAGAAGAACACTCTGGCATCATTTCAAAAATACATAGGAGATTTATTTAAAACATAATTTTGTAGCCCGAAATCAGCATGCTGAAAGGTAAAGAGAACACATTACAAGTGCGGGATTTTGTCGTGTCGCATTCGTAAATACTCCACACTGTTTCGCTATTTCAATAAAAAGCTCCCTTGAATACCAAACCTATTTATGACCATTCGTGTCGGGTTAATCTAAAATCCATCAGACGAGCTGTCTCGCAGTGACTAATTAAAGAAAACGTGACAGTCCCGCGGTTTGTGTTCGATTATGTCTGAGCTGCACGATATGCATATGGAATTACCTAAGTATGACAGATGGGACAATGGAACACAATCTGCGTGGCCGAACAGAAGCGCGTGTTTAGCTTCCATTTTGTACACGGAAAATATATGTTGAATATTGATTTGATTAATTCGATAGATATTTTATTTTTAACGGATTTCACGACAATACGATAACGAGGCAAAAAAAAAACGTTAATAGGAGTAATGGCACATACGGGCTGATGAACAGGGACGCTCGCGGTACGAGGATTACGGTAATTATGGGTGTTGGTATAACTTCTAATTGGACATACATGATGGGTGAGAGCAAGGGGAGACCTGGTGCTGGCGCACAGACACATAAACTGTATGCAAATTATATAAAAACGGGTACCAGTTGTACTTAGGCGGTTAATAAAGTGATTAGTTTTATACGAACTCCATTTCCGATAGTTGAGAACAAGTACACCTAATGACAGTTGTATGAAGGAGTATATTTCTCAGTTCTATAATAGAGCATTATGTTACAAGAGAGTGAAATGCACCTATTATATCATATCATTGTTAATATAATTATGAATATCACTATCATCATCATCGTGATCTTCGTCTTCATCGTTGTCGTTGTCCTTGTTGTCGTCGTCACAGTCGTTGTAGGAATCGTCGTCGGCGTTGTCGTCGGTTATGGGGTCGTCGTTGTCGGCTGATTTTTATTTGTCATTTTATCATAATTTCTATTGTTGCATCGTTCTGGTCAGGAAATAATCGAGTTCAAAGGAATGTTTGGTATAGGGAAAGCTTTATTAGTAATAACAATAAAATAATAATGAGTATCGTTACTATTTTGTTACGATTTATGAACGATAACTAGCTGCCATTTCTCAAATAATATAGGGTGTCCCATAAGCAGATAATCCAAAAGTTCTTGCGACATTCTTTGGTTCAAAAGAGGACGATCTGACCTAACTTCATTAAGAAAAAATTCTTGAAAAAATTATAATTTTTATAATATCTGGAGAATGTTACTATGAATTTTAATGAAACTTACTGTGGACTTGTTCCTAAGAAAGACTCATCTTTTGATGAAACAATCGCGTCTATCCACCTTGGGCCAGTGGTAAATTTTTGAGTGTCTTGGTACAGGAATTACCAGAACATTTTATTTGGTTGGATGGTTGGAATCAATAAATTTTTTTTAATTGATGCATCAGTCCTTTTTCGAGATTTTCGTTCTTTTGGTAAAATCTTGTAGCATTGACAGTTTTTGCGCAAAAAAATGTTTTCTGTTTCGTTGCGACTTGACAATGTTAGACGTATTGCAGTAAATCTGTTCTTTTACAAGAAACGGCTTTCCCTAATAATAATTATGCAAATTTATATCATTTTATTTCATTAGATTTATTTTTTGTTAACACGCAAAAAATGTAAAGTAGTACTTAGGAAACACATAATTGTCTTTGTTGAAACTGAATGATAGTTACATAGATATGATAGATGACAATGGAATTACAAGACATGTTCGATATACCCGCTATTTTCTTGGATGCATAGCTGGATCCTTCGATTGAAATTGAATTGAGCCCCCTCAACATTTCTAGATCATTCCGTATTACATCCGCCTCGTCAAAAGTTTGACAATTCATTTATTATAAAATGATATCGTCTCTTATTACGGTAGTAGTGATTGTAGTGAGTAGTTGTTGTACTTGAGTAGTGATAATGATTGTCTAAAACATTTTTTGCGTAAAAACTATGAATGTTACAAGATTTTACCAAGAGCACGAAAATCTCGAAAAAGGATTGATGCATGAATAAAAATAAATGAATTGATTCCAGCGACCAAATAAAAAGTTCTGGTAATTCTTGTACCAAGGCACTCAAGAATTTACCACTGGCCAAGGTGAATGGACGCGGTTGCTTCATCAAATTACGAGTCTTTCTTAGGAACAAGTTCGCAGTAAGTTTCATTAAAATCCATAGTAACATTCTCCAGATATTACAAAAAACATAATTTTTTTCAAAAACTTTAATAACCAATAGCAGAGGAGCCAGACATTTTTTCTTAATGGAAGTTAGGCCAGATCGTCTTCTTTTAAGCCAAAGAATGTCGCAGTACCTTTTTGATCATGTGCATGTACAGGGACACCCTGTATATTTAATTTAGTAGTAAGTATAAAATGAAGAATTTGACTAATGAATTGAAAATACAAATGGTACGACTTTAAATACCATGCGGTGAAGGTATAAATATACTCTACATCATTTATTATAGACATTAAGTGTAAAGAAATACTTGCAGAACATAAATGTGCGAAAATATTTTAAAAAACACAAACTTTCTAGTTACTTGGGAACACTAAATGCAATATTAGTTATCATGCAATAAGACAGAAAAACGATTTTTTCTCAAAAAGAGCTTTCAACTGATATAAGAGATTTTCTTATAAATAGCTATAAAATAAATAGTATTTCTAATATTCGCACTGTAAGAAACATAGTTTTTTAAATCTTCAATTTGATTGGAGCTCTCAAAATATTGATAATGATAAACTATGACATCCTATAGATTGGAAATGAGCACGATTTCATTATGGCATACGAGATATGTTCAGAAAATAACAGAACTTTTTGAGTTAGTGATATACGGTTGGCAGCATTGCATTGCGCATAAGCTCCTCTCTAACCACATGTTCTTGGATTGTTGGTATCTCATTTAGCTTTCCTTATATTGTTATTTGAGTGCAACATGTTAGTGACGATTTTTGAAATATGCAATTTTCTGGAAGAGTGATGCAACGTAAAATTTTGTGTGAAACTGCGGAAAACTTTCACGGAAACGTGTCAACTCTTAAAACAAACTTACTTAAACTTAAATGGCTTTCACTATTTAAAAGTGGTCGTCAGTGAATTGAAAATGATTCTCGACAAGTACTTCGACTGTAATTGATGACTCCCACGTTAAGCAAATCAAAGATCTGGTGCATGCAAGTCGCCAGATAATTTGCAGAAGAGATTGAGTCATACCATGAAATTTTGACTGAAAAATTGAACATGCATTGAATAATCCAATGACGATAAAATATCATTTCATAAGGATCATGAGACGATTGCTGAGTTTACGGCTTAACATTGAGACAAAAGTTCAATTATCGCAATGGATTATTGGCAAAGGATCTCCACACCCCAACAAAGTACACGTCAGACTTGATCCAATGTTGAAGTGATGCTCACTGTGTTTTTTCGACTTGTGCAAATTGTGCAATTTGAATTCTTCTCTCAAGGTGACAGAGGTGAACAGAGTTGTGGCGAGACAGCTTCTGGTTCTGGTTCTTGCACCAATTAGATTACTGTCCTCCCTCACTCTCATTACAATACTGAAAGAACCCCGTTTTCATACTATTATTACTATTCTTATACCATATACTCGTATTAATATGATTTCGTTTGTGGTAATTATTTCTATACTTATTTTTGCTCGATTTTGCAATATTTTCCGTATCAAACAAATTTATGTGTGTACATGACGAAACGTACATTAGGCAGAGGCAAGTGCCTACATAAATATTTTAATAGTTCAAGCAGAACATGGATTTAACATACGCATTTCCATAAGTTGCCAGAAAATTAATTAAGCACTGTCACGATAACACCTACCACTACATAATTACCGAAAGATTGATATATGGAGCGTAATAAAATATTATTCCGCTGTTAGTAAGTTGTAAAACAAATTACCACAGAAATGGGTCGTCCATTGCCTTCTAATTGCCCTTCCCCAAAAACGGAGCCCCAACCTAACCGTCACAGAAATAATACTCGTACTTAAATCCTTTTTAACATTCATGCGGCATTAAATAGAGAAGTACAAAATGATGTTATCAGGGACTGTCGTATAGTTTCACGGAATTGCCTCTAATTTAAAGCAGAATTTTGTTACATGTACTGGTAATTAGCCCCTTCGTATATTAAACTCCGAACTTGTTTTGTATTTTGTGCTGTTATAATTTAACGTTTCCCTCAACTTTATTTGCTGTCGAAGGAAATTATTACCGCTACCTGAGGTAATGTTTCATATTAAATTAAAGTACGGGGCTTGTGTAGTTGAACTTGCCTACAGCTCAATACGGTCTTATTAGTGATGAGCGTGCTTGAAGGGACTAATTGGTGGCACAGCTCATTAGCAATGAGCGAAATTAAATTTTATGCGAGTCCGCGAATAATTAAGCCTCAGCAAAGCTGACGTGATTTTATTTTAAGAGACGTATTTTTGTTTTAAGCAGAGAGCGGTAGTTTGGTATGTAACTGGATTAATACCATCATTCAACTCTAACTAGCATTAATCCACAGTTCGTGTTTTCGTATTAATCCAACTTAAAAAATGGTAAAATTATACATTAAATGTTTAAACTATCAGAGAAAGTAAAATTTTACAAAAAAATCCATGTCTTGAAGTTTAACTAATATTCAGAAAGAAGTTGAGTGACAGTTTTTGAAGAGTTTGAAAATATTTTAGTTACGAATGTTATTGTACCAATCAAAAGCCTTTAGTTTAGGAATAGTTATTATTTACACCATAAAGGAGGTAAGTATTACTTGCCAGTCGAGGACGATTTTGCGCCCGAGCAGAACGAGGGCTGGCAATAGAGTCCGAGACTGATAAATTATACTTAACTGCTGCGTGGTGTATAACATTTTATCTGCTCCCACAGTTTTTTATGGTTCATGAAACAAAGTGTAGGTTTTATTTTTTGACATTTCTTAATCAATTCATTTTAACATTATTCGAAATCTTGCAAAGTCGCCTTGGTAGTTTGGATTTTGTCGTTTCTAAGGTGTTTATAAACAAAGCTACATAAAAATTGCAATTTTGCTGGTTTTGAATTATTACTTCTAAAAGAATGATTTTCAAATAGAAAGTGCAGAAATTCTGCCTGTGAATTTTTATTGACGGTTCAGGCACCCGATAACAAGTATTTGCTAATGAAGGTAGTAACGGTCTTAGGCATTGCAGGAGCATGCCGTTCTGATGAGTTATGCAAACTTACTTTGGACGTCAATTTAAAAAATTTCGACGACATTATTGTAGTTACAATTCCAGATTCTAGAAATGGTATGTCACGTACGTTTACAATTACTTCTCGTCTGAGTTCTGTTTCTCACCTAGAAATTCTCAAGATATCAAGATTATATTGGAAATTAAAACTGAAATTTCACGCTTTTTTATGCGCTATCAATCAGGCAGATGTTACAACCAACTACTCGGCAAGAATACCATTTCTATGATTCCTAATAAGATTGCACAGTTTTTGAAACTAGAACATCCTGAAACATATGCAGGCTATTCATTCCGAAGAACATCGGCAACGTAACTGGCTAATACAGGAGTTGATATATTAGCAATCAAGAGACATGGTGGGTGGAAATCAGCCGCAATTGCAGAAAGTTATGTTGCTGACAGTTTAAGTAACAAAATTGAAATAGCCAACAGGATTCTTTACAATGATACTTCAACTCCAGGTTCTAGTAGTACGTCGCATCATGCTATTTTAATGGATCAGTCGGATAATATTGAGCCCCCAGTAACTGAAATGGAGCGGTCAAATCATTTTGAGAAAAATGTGATAAGTAGTAAACGCGAGGGAAATAATTATCCAGATTTTATAAATGTTACTACATGTAATAACTGTACAATTACTATAAATATTCATTCATAACAATTAATAAAATGTAATATTCATCAAATATTTCTATATATTTGTTCATAAGATATGAATTTATAACTCGAAATCGCTTTTTCACTAGGGAGGTAAGTTATCTCACTTACCTCCCGTTGTCCACAGCAACTTCCACTTCTACGATAAAATCCACTTATTTCCTTAAAAACATTGTGTTACTAGTCTTTTTACTATAGTGGGAGTAGATAAATAATATCTTATTTTATTTTTTACACAAAATTAGTTAAATTATCAAACCCAGTTAAACTAATATTTAATTATTTTTTCAGGGTGTGAAAAGTAACAGTAAAAAATCCACACCTGGTTCCTTGTATCCGACTAAATTGGTACCCAGTTTATTTATTTTACGTTTTAAATTCGAAACAGTCAATCAACAAAGCTCTAAAACAGTGAACGATAAGTTAAAGATTATGTTTCACCAGATTAGTCTATCAGATAAAGCACTACTGCCCACTATTATTAGTCATAAATAAGTGACTTAAGCTATCTATTATTATCCATGGCCATCATGAGCACCTTTTTTATTTCAAGAATTAAACACAATGTTTCCTCGTATTTAGATGCAAAGTACGATTTCAAGTAGGCTGAGTTGTATATCGGATATTCAGGTGGGCATTTTCCTTAAGAAGTTCTTCGTATCACATATACTACATTCAGAAATGACTTGATGGCCTAGAAGTTGACTAATTTTCTTGTCCAGGTTATATTCAATTTAATGATTTTGTTTTATAAATATTTGCAGAGGCTTCATAAATGATTACAAGCAGTGACCAGTAATTTTATTTCCTTACGTTGGCAATTAAATTTCATTAATTCTTAATTAGTTCACAGATTTTGATTAATTTTAATAATTTTATGTAAAGGGTATTATTGAATAGGTAAGTTTTTGTGAAAGACCATTTGCGCCAAGATAAAAAACTGTTTTGTATAAACTACCTTGAATAATGAAACAACCTGTCAAAAGTAAAATACCCTAAAATATTCGCAATTGTCTGAATTATAGATTACGAATTAATTTTAAGCAAGTTTTTGGTTCTTGTTTGTTGCTAATAATATAATAAATAAAATTAAGTAAAATTATATTAATATGATTTGTGTCTAGTGCCAGCTTATTTGTGTAATAGAAACTAACCAAATAGCACCCTTAGCAGCCAACATATGAAATTGTATTCCCTTTCAACATTCTAAAGGGATGTCCAATCAACATGCTTTTAATTAAAAATTGTAAATTGTATTGATTCATAAGTTATACAGATATATAGGTATATAGGGTCTCTACACCTTTGCTGGCACATACGCACTCTCTGTGGAAATTTTCCACGACTATTTTGTATAAATGTAGCTGAATTTTGTTGATACAGCGCTCCATTTCCTCCTTTAAGGCGTGGATGATTATTATGGGTTTGTTGGCATAATCCTTAGACTTCAAAAACCTCAAAGAAAAAAGTCCGACGGCTTTAAATCACATGATCTGGGCGGCCAATTCTGATCACCAAAAAGGGCAATTACACGATCACTAGATGACTCATGCAGAAATTGAATTATTTCTCTGGCTGTATGGCATGTGGCACCATCTTCAGTTCTTGAGTCACTTTGTAAACATGAAGATGCAAATCCTTCGTGAGAATACTCTGTAGAGTGTTCCTCGAAAAGTCCAATTCCTGATCACGGTGCCAAATTTACGTTCCTGGACTCTCAGCAACACAGTCACAAATTGCTTCGATGTTTTGTGTTGAACGACTTGTGGAAGTCGTCCAGAATGTTTAAGATCACTAATTGATCCAATGTCCTTGCATTTTTCAATTAATCTCTTCACAGTTGATTAAGTTAAATCACTATTCCGACCATATTTTGTATGAAAGGACCATTTCCCATAATGTTTGTGCGGGATCTGTAGCTGCCAAAACTTCATTATTTTTAAAATATTGCTCAACAATGAAAATGCGTTGTTTTTTCGTGTTTTTTCCATTTTTAATAACACTCAGCTGCCAGCTGTCACACTGTTTTTTTTTTTTCATTTGCAAGTCCACCGCGCAAATGGCACAAAACTCAAATCTTGCGTCAATTTTGGGACAATCGATATTAACCCGTATTTCATTCCTTGGGTCCAATTTTGAAACCTATCAGAGTTTTGTACTATTTAACTTTGTACTACATAGGATGAGGTAGTCACATATTTGTTTATTACTTTTCTTCTTTTTCTATTATTTTATTATATTTCTTTATATTTTTCATCACTGTTAAACAAGCAGTGAAACTAGAAGTATTTATTTACATATCCAAATCCAAACATTGTCAGAAAATAATAATTTCTCGTAATCCCCATGTCTGAATTTATCAAAAATACGTCAAATTATGTAGGTAACAATTAACTATGTTCCATACTTTTTATTATTGTTTATTCCCTGTACATTCTCGTTATCAGTTTGCATTCGTTTTAGTTGCACAAGCGAATTTTTTATTATACGCAAATAATTGCAAATTTGTCGTATTAACTCGAGGTTATTCAAAATATTTTACTAACGTTCGTTATAAGTGATAATTAAATAAATAGTGTTTTTTTTTAGAAGTCAGGGTCAGAAATCCAATGTTTTTGTAAAAATGTTTAGAAAAATTCGCATATTTTATACCTACGGCTGACATTAACATATTAGTTACTTTGACACATTTTTAGGTTTAGTTAATTTGTTCTATTTGTAAATATGACTTAGCCTTGCTGTAATTAATAACCCCGATATTAATTAATGACCTGCCTAACATTGAATACAGTAGATATAGAATTTCAGCTATATGAAGTTTAACGTAACAGTAGTTTCTTGTTTGTCTTCATTCTTTCAGGGAATGTATAAAGTTTTTCAAGATGAAGTACTACACTGACTGTCAAAAAATTGAATAGAATCACCCTGTATGTGATCAACTTCAATCTAATATGTTCTCATGCATTTGGGTTTTTTAATATCCTCAAATGTATTTGTTTCTGAGAAAATTATATTTGTTAGAACATAACCAAAAACCAACATTTGTTTACTGTAATTGAAATATTTTGATGATAAAAATAGGCTAAGAGTATAAGAATAGGCTTAGTGCGGCGCGGAGTATAACAGGACCGTAGTCAGATTACGAATGAATATTATTAATATGTTTACAGAAAATATGTCGCAATATAGTACTATTGCCAAAGAGTAAGGCTAAATAGAGGATAAAATACCTCTATAAATTTAAATGACCGTTCAACGTCTACTATTGACAATGGACAGTATTGTTGAGGCATCAACTATATATTAATATATTTGCTGGTAACTCCTGATGTACCATATAAAACTTTACACATGTTTTTCAAAATGGTGTATCCTGGATTTTTTCCAACACTCTTTGCATTTTTTCTTTTATCGTACTACTGACTGGGCGTATATTATTGGCATCGTATGTATTTTTTGTACATCATCAATTATATCAAATTGTTCATTTAGGGATAGTCCAAGTGATTCCAATTTACGGAAATACGGAACTTGGGGTTCTCTAGTTTGTTTAATGGAATATCGCTTGAAAGAAAGGCGTCTGTAAGTTCATAGAAAAATACAGAGTCTTCAGCGCTGGACGAGGCATGGCTGTTCAAATGTCTTGTCACTTTAGTTTTGTCACAAAAATTTAATGCGTCCGCACGTAGTACAAAACAGATCATTTCCTTTAGTACATATGTTCCTGTAACCTTCGGGATCACTTCAAGCCACATTTGAAATAATTCCCGTCTATTTCTGTTCTCTTTTGGCATTTTACTTCACTTTTCCCCCCAACTAGTAGTTGTTAATGTAAATTATGTTACTATTTATAAATAGTTATTTAAATACACATGGAATACAATTTACAGCAGACGTAAAAAAGAAAGGTATCGACGTGACACCAACTGCTACAAAATTCCATAAATAACTGAACAGTTTAAAACGTGAGTCAGCTGTGAAGGCCACCACTCTACACGTGCACTAAGCCTACTTATGAAATAAAATATGCCAGAAGCATTAACTTTAATTTATTTTTTGACATTCATAGACGACGTCTCTTGAATGTTAATTGTTTTTTTTACGTATGAAAAGTTTCAGTCCATCATTTTGCCATATTAAATATGTTTTACAATATTTTTTTAATTTAAGCATACAGTTTAGTGTACCAGACATTTCCGCGTAATAAACCGAAATTTTATAAGTAATTTAAGTTTGGAAAATTACACATTAGAATAACTCCATTATAACAAAAAAAAAAACATATTAGGTCAGCAATACAGAACAAGCTATTGACGTGTGCATGCAGGAATATGTTGCCTTCCAGTTGTTATCTTTTAATCAACATGTGTGTTCTAATCACGAACGCGATTCAGGCGATCTATTATTAAAGACAAAACACGAAGTGATCGCCAGGAGACGGCCTTTCCAAAATTCGGGGCACGCCATAGGGTCCAAAATTGAAATCTGCCGGACCAACCAAAACACGCGCCGGCGGTATCGTGGACGTAAGCGTCAAACGATGATTATTAATCGATTCACACCATAAACACATCACGCGATATTCTCTTTTAATTTATTACTATAATGAACTCTAGCGGTGCTCGTTGGTCGAAGTTTTATATTGAACAACGACAGTAGTAGAACATTAGATACATGTATAAAATCCATTTTTCACTGTCGTCCGCAAGATAATTTTGTCCTGCGGAACATTAAGTAACTTCCCTGTGGCAGTGTGAAGGCTTATAAGCAGACAGCGACTTCTATTGCGTTAGTAGATAAGGCACTTTTACAATGTTAAAGAATTAAAATAAATATAGACAAAATAAACGAAATAATTAAAAACGTACAACTGGGCAATAGAGGACGTAAACAATATTCATTACACATTTTCAAAATTAAAAAATTGCCTTAATAAAAAAACAGAAAGTTTTGAAACCGGTCCAGTTATGTACAGAGCACCTAGCAGTTTCAAGGACGTCGCCTCGCAACGTATTTTGCCGGAATGTTCACTTTAGATCACTTTTTTAGGGTCGCGGGGTTAGAAAATATTGAAACGCTATTATTATTATTATTATTATTATTATTATTATTATTATTATTATTATTATTATTATTATTATTATTATTATTATTATTATTATTATTATTATTATTATTATTATTATTATTATTATTATTATTATTATTATTATTATTATTATTATTATTATTATTATTATTATTATTATTATTATTATTATTATTATTATTATTATTATTATTATTATTATTATTATTATTATTATTATTATTATTATTATTATTATTATTATTATTATTATTATTATTATTATTATTATTATTATTATTATTATTATTATTATTATTATTATTATTATTATTATTATTATTATTATTATTATTATTATTATTATTATTATTATTATTATTATTATTATTATTATTATTATTATTATTATTATTATTATTATTATTATTATTATTATTATTATTATTATTATTATTATTATTATTATTATTATTATTATTATTATTATTATTATTATTATTATTATTATTATTATTATTATTATTATTATTATTATTATTATTATTATTATTATTATTATTATTATTATTATTATTATTATTATTATTATTATTATTATTATTATTATTATTATTATTATTATTATTATTATTATTATTATTATTATTATTATTATTATTATTATTATTATTATTATTATTATTATTATTATTATTATTATTATTATTATTATTATTATTATTATTATTATTATTATTATTATTATTATTATTATTATTATTATTATTATTATTATTATTATTATTATTATTATTATTATTATTATTATTATTATTATTATTATTATTATTATTATTATTATTATTATTATTATTATTATTATTATTATTATTATTATTATTATTATTATTATTATTATTATTATTATTATTATTATTATTATTATTATTATTATTATTATTATTATTATTATTATTATTATTATTATTATTATTATTATTATTATTATTATTATTATTATTATTATTATTATTATTATTATTATTATTATTATTATTATTATTATTATTATTATTATTATTATTATTATTATTATTATTATTATTATTATTATTATTATTATTATTATTATTATTATTATTATTATTATTATTATTATTATTATTATTATTATTATTATTATTATTATTATTATTATTATTATTATTATTATTATTATTATTATTATTATTATTATTATTATTATTATTATTATTATTATTATTATTATTATTATTATTATTATTATTATTATTATTATTATTATTATTATTATTATTATTATTATTATTATTATTATTATTATTATTATTATTATTATTATTATTATTATTATTATTATTATTATTATTATTATTATTATTATTATTATTATTATTATTATTATTATTATTATTATTATTATTATTATTATTATTATTATTATTATTATTATTATTATTATTATTATTATTATTATTATTATTATTATTATTATTATTATTATTATTATTATTATTATTATTATTATTATTATTATTATTATTATTATTATTATTATTATTATTATTATTATTATTATTATTATTATTATTATTATTAT